>NC_139245.1:18153842-18313842 GCF_977018435.1 Lepisma saccharinum
AACCCAACGACGGAAAATACAAAAACAAAATCAACGACTTTCTAAACGTTGCAACGTTGTGAGAAACGACGTTTATTTATATACGTATATACGTATATACGTATATAAATAAACGTCGTTTCTCACAACGTTGCAACGTTTAGAAAGTCGTTGATTTTGTTTTTGTATTTTCCGTCGTTGGGTTTCCTCGTCATGTCGATCGTCGCGAATCCGAAATCGTCACCGTTCCAGCAAGTAGAGCAGCAACGTTCCGAAAATTAATTATAGTTCATGTCTCCGCCTACGTAGTCATCGTACGCATGCTTGAGGTTGGTGTGATCTTGACGAAACAAACATATGAAATTAGCATTGTCGCGTACTAACTGTTTTGGAATTTTGGAAAACGTTTGAGCTAGGTAGAAACAATCCATTTTTTTTTTTTTGTGACGACCTTGCGTGAAAAAGTTGCGAATTTCATTTTGATTTTCCAGGATGGCGTCGTCGAACACAACGACTGAATTTTCACGACAATCGTCGAGTGGTTTTATTTCCGAGGCGAACGTTGCAATGTCCAGACCATCGTACAGTTTCATCAGTTGCTGGTATTTGGATTGCTCCAAACTTTTCGAGAACACGTACAAGTGCCTGTTCTCAAAAGGTAACAAGTTACCTTTTGAGATGCATTTACCTGGCTACCAGTACTGCGGACCAGGTACCAAACTCGAGAAAAAATTGGAGAGAGGGGACAAGAGTGTGAATCCGTTGGACGCCGCATGCAAAAATCACGACATTGCTTACAACACCACGCAGACGGATCTGGATGCACGTCACGAAGCAGACAGAAAGTTAGAGCACGCAGCTTTCGAAAGGTTCGTGAGCAGAGACGCATCGCTGGGTGAACGGGTCGCCGCACTGGGTAGAGTCCAGCGCAGATAATTCTGCCGTGCGATGTGCGAAACAACTAAAAAAGCAGTGTTGCTAATGGAGCAGATAGAAAAATCGCTGCAGTGCGCCGATGCACAGCTGTTACGTACAACAATAAAATTAGAGAATTCAGGTCTATCTAACGTTGAGTTTTAAACGTCATGCATTATACCAGGACTAGGATTAATATGTACTAACAAGTGACTTTGTATGTAGCTACATACATATAGACTAAAAATTCGCAAAATATGAACTAACACATAAGTAAAATTACCAAAAATGCTGCAAAGAAGACTTCTTCATACGATTCCTTATTTGAGTGATTTCAAACAAAATAAAAAAATATATATATATTATTTTTTATTGCATTAATGTACTGGCGGCGTTCTAACTTTTCACTTCCAAAACCCGTATACACTGGTATGGAACTGCAACGGCAGATAATAACATGCCAACGTGTTAAACCGCTACAATTGCACCATAACACTCCTCCTGAAGCAGTATTATTATTTCCTCTCTGAGATCGGCGACAGTCGGTTGCCTTTGTTGTACATTTACAAAGAATGCCGGCTTCCACAACAATAACAAGTACATATACTGCCACTAGACGATAAGCTGCGCGGCTTTTTCTTTTGTTATGAACCAGGGCCGGCGCTAGTCATTTTGCCTCCCTGGGAGGTGGCGGCAGATGCCGCTCTATTTCGACCCCCCCCCCCCCGGTCATTACGCAGCAACGGAAAATTGAAAATCAATATATTCCTAACTAAAACATCAAAATATAAAATAAATAATAAGACTTCTTATGTTATTTCAATACTATTCAGCGCAAAAAAAATATCTCGCTCGATCACAGTTTTCAATAGGCTTATCACTCATCAAAACATGGCAATTTTAACACAGAAAACAATATGTATCGCATTAAGCAGCAAAAATGACAGCCTCCTCTATGCAATTTCTACAAGAGCACGTGCCGGAGCCAGAGTTGAAATAATGTTGGAGCTACATAATTTATTTATTTTGAATAATTCCAAAATTATAAAATATGAACAATTTGTTGCTGCTGTTCGCTGCTCTCTTGCCAAAATGCTTTATTGGGATGCTAACACCATGACTGGCTTCCTCCTTCATGAACTCGTGCACGTTGCTTAGAATTTCCCGAGCTTGGCTATGCAAAGTTTTTGATTTCAACTTCGACAGAACTGGAGGCATTATGGAATTTAACATTCATTAGCAAACACACACTTTTACATACACACACGCAATACACGCACACAACATCAAACCGGTCAAATACTTAGTATAAAATAAAAATATGGTGCTTCCAATCCAACAAAACTCACCGCCACTTTACCTGCCTTTTCCCCTTCCATGACAGAAATAGTGCTTCATTATTACAGTTGGCAACACTAGTTACTAGCTAGCCAATGAACATGCACTGCATAAAAAAAAGCAAGCACTACGCCGTGCTATATTGCCACATTAGCGTCCCTACCGAACAGTGGGAACCGCGAGCTGGAGCGCTATTCAATTGTTTTCAATAATGTTTGCGCGAGTGTGTCCAGGAATAGAATAACAATGTGGTAACAATAGCGAAAATTATCGAGCAGAGTAGAACACACGATGTTAAAAGAGAGGGAGACAAAACGAAAATTCGTTTCTACGCAACGGCAAATTTACGTGTGTGGCACTCTACCACCATCGCCATGAACACAAAACAAAAATTGGGGTGGGGTATATAAATAACATAGAGTGAAAAATAATAATAATAACAACATGTCTCGTATAACTGATTTGCCGCCCGAGCTACTATGTAAAATATTCAAAAAAATAGTAAACAGAGATTGTGAGGATGTAGGGAAACTTATAATCATAGCAAAAAACAACGCCGGAATTTCGCATCCCTTGTGAAATAGTTCTCAAAAAACCATCTTCGGGGGATCAGCAGCCTAAGGTGCGGTGATCTCAACATTCTGCTTTCGGCTGCAGGGGAAAAATTAAACGAGAGGTCGGACGAACTGGACGAGGCAAGGCAGGGAAGAAGGCAGTACACAGTAGATTGGTACAAGTCTATGCAGAAGACAAAAAATATCATTACGCACATCATCGCGTTTTCCGAAGCACGGACTTTCTTCCTCTGTTAAAAATAATAATAATATATATACGTGTCAAAAAAACAACTTGAAGTTGGCAATAGAAATATTTTTTCCACACTTAGAGCGAGCACAGTTTGGTCACACATATTCGCTTTCCCCGGCACACAAGTACGACAGTGCTTTTGAAAATGTTTACTTGACACAGCAGTTTGGCACGTAGGGGCAATTTTTTACAGAACGCATAATGCAGAGATTTTTTGGGGGTATGTTATTTAATATCCAATGCTGTGCAATACAAAATATAATTGTTCACTTTTTTTTAACTATTCTCTATGACCTTACTTGGTTTGTTTTTTTTCGCCAAATTATATGCTTCTAGTCTCCTATACAATACAATATACGAACAATATTGTCAACAGTATCATATTTGAGCAGGTCGCTTGTCACCTAAACACTACAGCTCACAGGTTGGTAAAATCTGACATGAAAGCAGATAATACACTTAAGTCTTATTTATATATAATTTTCACGGACGTACAATATTGTCAACAGTATCATATTTGAGCAGGTCGCTTGTCACCTAAACACTACAGCTCACAGGTTGGGAAAATCTGACATGAAAGCAGATAATACGCTTAAGTCTTATTTATATATAATTTTCACGGGCGTACAATATTGTCAACAGTATCATATTTGAGCAGATCGCTTGTCACCTAAACACTACAGCTCACAGGTTGGTAAAATCTGACATGAAAGCAGATAATACGCTTAAGTCTTATTTATATATAATTTTCACGGACGTACAATATTGTCAACAGTATCATATTTGAGCACGTCGCTTGTCACCTAAACACTACAGCTCACAGGTTGGCAAAATCTGACATGAAAGCAGATAATACGCTTAAGTCTTATTTATATGTAATTTTCACGGGCGTACAATATTGTCAACAGTATCATATTTGAGCAGGTCGCTTGTCACCTAAACACTACAGCTCACAGGTTGGTAAAATCTAACATGAAAACAGATAATACGCTTAAGTCTTATTTATATATATAATTTTCACGAACATACAATATTGTCAACGGTATCATATTTGAGCAGGTCGCTTGTCACCTAAACACTACAGCTCACAGGTTGGTAAAATCTGACATGAAAGCAGATAATACACTTAAGTCTTATTTATATATATAATTTTCACAAACATACAATATTGTTAAGAGCGTTAGTTTTTGTAGAGCTCTCTTTTTCCATCTTCCCTCTATACAGTGAAGCTGTAGAAGACACAATTAGCTAACCTAGCATACAACATACTTTCCTAATTAATATGGATATTGTCACACATTCCTCTTATTTTATACTGTTGTAAATAAAAAAAATTATGTACGGTAAATGTTTTGTACATTATAGGAAAAAAATGCAAAATATCCCCCAATTTTAATTCGATCCACCTCTGAATCGAATTTTTTACATATTTCCACGCCGCCATATGCTGTTCTATTTGCTTCTTTTACTTGCCTTGCTTAATTAACTCTCGCTAATTAGCATTTTTTTTGGAAGAAGTCAAATAGAACAACATATGGCGGTATGAGAAATATGCAAATCAAGAAACATTTTAGCAATATATGGGCCCTAGCAATTAGCTTCGTCGACTAAGAGTACTCCTTCAAACATCTTCAGCTAGATCGTATTACTAAACGAGAACGTTTAAAATGTTTGGGTGTTGAAAAAGTTTGACCTATTTTTTTATTTCTATTGTTTGCTAATAGATGGCGCTAATAGTACCCCCTCCCCTCCCTCTCCCCTCTTCTCCTCTGCTGTATAACAAATAGCACAAACATAAAAATCAAGATTTTGGAGAGCAAAACATAAAATTTGCATGCATCTGATGTCGAACTAGGAACTTTTATCTTTCGGGGCGTCAACATTATTTTTTTACTCAGTCGTCATATAACATGAACACACGCAAATATTCACATGTGCTTTTTATTATTTTGTGTTCGGTAAGTACAAGTATATTCTTACATAAATTATTGTTTAATTTAATAAATTGTAAACTCGGAGCCTGCTATACTAACACTCCTTCTATGTTTGATTATACTATTGAAAGCGAATGTTGCGTGCATGCGGAAATAACACAGAAAAAAAAAAAAGCGGATGGAAGCAATTTAAAAATCAGTGGGGCAAGGTCAGTATTACGAGAGGCGTAAAAACACGTGCTTCCATTCAACTTCGAAAAATAAGAATGAATATGTGCATACAGAACACATATGCTTTCTTTTCACAGTTGTAAAAACATATAAATTGTACATGAGGTAAGTTACGGGAAGGCTCTCTCTTTTATGTCTGTGTATATGTTGTACAATTAGGTACAAGTTGTTGTACAATTAGGTACAAATTGTTGTACAATTATTTCCCCCAGTTGTCCAGTTGGAGTTGGGGGCATAACACTGGTATTATTTGTAATCACAGTGCTTACTCATGTATTTTGTTTAATATTTTATTTTAAATTTACTGTCAGAAACTAGTGTTGCCAGTTCCTGGATGTAGGTTTACCTACTCTGTTGGTTGTCACTGTCAAGCTTCCAGTATTCGTACAGCATAAAAAGCTATAACCCCCCTCTCAAAATATATACATTGTATACGCCAAGATGCTCAATAGCCTAGCAACACATCATGAAAAAACATGTCAAGAGAACCCAGTGGGTTTATAAGTCAGTGCTGCCAATTCCTATTTGTAGGTTAGCTTAACCTGTGAAAGATCATATAGTGGAATTTTCTTCGGATGGGTAGGTAACACCAACGAGCCTAAAAAAAAGGAACATCCAATAAAATTGCCAGATGTAAACAGAGGGCAATAGACCCCCCTCATAAAAGGCTACAGTAAAAACCCACAGTGTCGCCAACACTAGGCCCCCAACAGTATTGCCAGACATAAAAAAATACATGGACCCCTCAGGTCCTTTGATGAAAATTTACAGTGAAAAAAACCCAGTAGATTAACAACACTGTCAAAAAATCTACGGTAGTGTTGCCAGATGTAAACAGAGGGCAATAAACCCCCCTCATAAAAGGCTACAGTAAACCCACAGTGTTGTCAACTCTGCCCTCAAAATGTACATCATAAAAGGCTACAACAAGCGTCATAATCTTGGTGATTTTTTCGGGTAAGAAGTTGGCAACACATGCCTTACGAGAGAAATCCATTAAGGCGATCGAGCTCCACCAAGCTCCAAATGTTGGCCCAGTACCGGGCCACTAGGTCTACTAGCTGGTCATCTGAAAGTTTCAGGTGTCTCCCTTCCGCCCCCCTTCCCCTACGTCGTCATTACAGCACATGAGATGAAAAATTACACAAAACCCACAACAACGAGTGGATCTAATGGTTGTAATTGGCGCCTCCCTTCTCCCCCGAGCGTGAAATTAAATCCTGTTATCTCGAAGGCTGTTATGGACATTTCCACTAAATTTTTTTACAACAATTTTAAAAACTACACCCTGGAAAAATGACCCCTGCAAGTTCTTGCGTTTCTCTGCGTCGAGTTTAAGGCAGAAAAGAGACTTCAAAAGTTGCGAGGGTAGCGTTGCGCTGAAAACACGCCGCCGCCATGTTACTACGTCACTCCTTAGGGAGAGCTCGTTTGTCGTCTGCTTCGAGCGTCCAGTTCCGGATGGATAGTAGAGACCTGCAGAAGATCCGGAAAAACCCCGTCTGTATAAAGCAACCCTAATCATACCAAAAGTTGATCCATCCCTCCCCCCCCCCCCCGTGAACTATATATACGCCCATGTGTATAACAATATTCCATACTGAAATGATACGATATAATTATTTTGAATTTTGTACTGCGAAAAAAAGCCGCCTCATCTCGTTATCCCGAACGCATTAATTGGTTGGTTCACAACTTCACCACTAAGGATCCTATCGAGACGAGACATGGCAGCCTTGGTCTCGTTCTCGTTGAGAGTTGTAAATGTCTGTCTCGTGTTTATTTGTAAATGTCTCATTGGCAGTCTCTTCTCGATTTATAAACATCCGTCTCGGTTTTGGAGGGCAATTCTCGTTCTCGTCTCAAGTCTCGAAAAATATAGAATTAACAACGTATGCAGAGGCTTATCATTATAAATACAAAGAAAACCCTTTCTTAATATTTTTTTATTATTATTATTTTTTTGACTCCTCGTTTCGACGGTACAGCCCTCGAAAACTAAATATTATCCTGCTTATATATGCAAACCAAACTGCAGATCCAGAATTACCAGGAATGAACTGGCGTTGTAATTATTATACACAAAATTCATGATTTATCTGAGGAAGTCGCATGTTCCAGGTTTGACTCTCGACCTGGGCATGACTGTTTCCTTGTGAGTGTCATTTCATTGAACTGGAAATTGTTACATGGGAGGATGTTTGCTCGAGACTTTGGGGACATCTAGGGGGATGCTTCTATTGTTAATGTTAGTGTTGCTCACGAGACGAGGCATGTTCCGTCTCGTCTCATAAAAGGAGATGGGACAAGTGAATGTTTTCGAAATGAGATGGGACAGAAGAAAAAGTTCGTCTCTTATCATGGCAGGTTGGGTGATACTTAGATTGTGCAGTTGGTGGTAGTGTGTGTGTGGGGGGTGGGGGGTGTACTCCTGCACCCCGACTTCGAATACAGCTTGTAGTTATTCATCTTCATTGTAGCGATTAGCCAAAAGTGGGAAGAAATGTGATGTTAGAGATGATACATAATAAATTAACCATGCGTTCTCATCGTTGCGGTTAAACAAAGTGAACGGTAAAGCGACGTAAAAGTAGGCTAAATACAAAAATTTGCAATATATATATTAACTGAAGAAAACTGTCATTTACTGCAGGAAATTTAAAAACTCACCGTACCTTTTTATACCGTATCACCTCTTATATTGCAGAAATTGGCGTGTAAAATAGTGTGTTCTAGAAGCATTATCTTAAAATTTGTGAAGAAAATATTATGACGAAAATAATTGTAATTCCAGAAAAGGCATTCCTATAACATTAAGTTCTTGCCAGTTAGAACTAACCTATGTATTCGCAATGAACAAGGCTGTTCACGTGTTCAGCCATTGACTGTTACAAGGTTTGCTTTGTCACCCTAATGGGAAAACCCTCTACAGAGTGGCTGAATTATAATAAATACTGCTAGGGCATAATTCATCTCCAAGAAATGGAGCACAGATTTTTGCACTGGAAGTTGTAAGATAATTGTTTTACACAGTAACAAGTGACTTTGCTGTCGCTTCCGCGGCTCATGCTAAGTTGACGGGACGAGCAGAAGCCCCGCCTGCACGCATTTCTAAGCGATGACGTCAGAGGACCTCCTGTCTGTGGAGAGGACGTTTTCAAATCCGTGACGTAGTAGGTGAATTTCAGCGGTGTTTGAAGGCGTGTTTCTCGAGAACCGAAACAAATATCGCTGAGATATTTTGCACATCTCATGTTTGTGTCATTATCTGTAAAATGAGTGGATTTAAAACGTTTTTCATGTCAAAGTGGAAATGTCCATACAGGTGTTGTGTTACGAAATTTCATATTGGCATTTTGTTTGTTTCTCTAAATACACTCACCGCAGCAATTCTTTTTACATTCTGTTTTATGAAGAGTTTCATTTCAGCTACATCCATATAAGTACAGGTAAAGAACATCTACATCTTTTTCTGCTCCCTTTTCTCTAAATAAAGTGCTGCAAGTTCTCTCTCACTTCATCCACTCAATCCCCGAGTTGAAATTGAAGCAGAAGGGGCAGGAAATATCTTCCCTTTATAGGTATTTTTCCTGATGATCTACCAATCTGAAATATGTATTTCAGGTATGCTCTGTCACATTCGTATTTTGATAATTTATTTTCTTTATTTAAGGAAATTTCCAGTGAGAAAGAAAAGAAGAAGACCTCCGGAAACATCCATCCACACACGTTCAGGGATATGCGCTTATGTCGTGGTACCTATTAATACAGGGTGTTTCGTAATGGACAATTATATATACACATTTATTCAAACGTCTCACAGAGCTGGTTTTGGTGTCATTTTGTACTAAAACACATCACGTTTTGACTCACGTAGCAGCTTAGTTCCGAATCGCACCACCGCTAGTGCTAGCGACAGTTGTACCAAAATGGGTGCCTTCACTGGTTTCCAGTGAGTGTTTACAGAATTTCAAATTCACTTACAGCAAGATGGCACACCGCCTCACTACCTCAACGACGTGCGGGATTTCCTCAGTAACCTCTTTCCAAATCAGTGTATAGGTCGAGGTGGGCCGATTGCATGGCCACCTCGTTCACCAGACCTGACACCTCTTGATTATTACTTCTGGGGATTTATCAAGGATAAAGATTTCTGACCATCCCTACCTACTTCTACATACCTACCTCAGAGCAAGAATCTACGCTGCAGTTGAGGAAGTTACGCCTGACATGCTGCAGTGGGTTTTGCAAGAAATCGACATCACATGCTATGTCTGCCGAATTACCAGTGGAGGTCACATTGAACCTTACTAACTTATAGAGTTAAAACTTGATGTATTTTACTACAAAATGACACCAAAATCAGCTCTGTAAGTCGTGTGAATAAATTTATATATAATTACGAAGTTGTAAAGTCCTTTATGAAACATCCTGTATAAACCGGCCCGGTGGAGCCACATAGAGGTTCGGATCCCACTTTACACTGTAGGTCCAGCCCCAATTAGTCTTACTGTTCATAAAGTGGACTCAAAACACCAAATCATTCATTCAATATAAACCGGGACGTCATTTCCGTCATAGAGAATAATAGAACAGTAGATCTGGTGCAAGGAGGAAGATATGGGTCGTGTTCGAATCAGCATCTGCTGTCGCCTGAAGTAATGCTGCACCCGTCCGAATTATAGTCCGAATACGCTGCATAGGTGGAATTAAAGTGGGGAGGTGCACGTTTCAACTCACTGTAGCGTTACGCTTGGTAACCATATTGCAACTTTCACTTTGTAGAGGCAACGTTTTAATGCAACTTGAACATTTCTACCATAACACTGTATTTAGAAAAGTTGTAAAGGAAGTATTCATACCGCATTTAAAGTTTCAGTAGTAAATCAGTGCAAAACTTGGTAATGCTCGTTTGGCGTCTGTCTCTGTTTTTGTATTGCGCGCCTGCTCCTCAGAGCGCAGTGGACGACGTTCGAACTGCCACCTGGCGGGAGAAGCGGCAACTGTACGACTCGGGAGCCTTTCGATTCGGACAAAGGTACAGGAAAGCGTTGCGGGCATGGGCCGAGTCCTCAAACTGGAAACGTAGCGACCGTAAATGGCGAATAGGGAAATAATCCGATAAAATCTGAAGAGACCATGTGAATTTCCCGACTCGTTACAGCGCTATTAGCTCCCGGCGTGATACTCTCAGAAAAAAAAAAAAACGACGTTTGGAGCTTTTAAAGAAAATCCTTCCCAAACATTCATGAATAGATGCCTGCCTCGTTGCAGCCCCCCTCCCTACCTTCTCCGAATCTTTAACGAGCTCCAGCAGATGAATTTCCATCAGTGTCACGGAGCGGAGGACGACCAATCTGAAACCATAGATTTTTCCCTCATTCTCAACCTTTCAATCGGGCTACGAGGTGGATAAATCCTCTCTCGAATTAGGTTCACGTGTCAAGGTCTTCCTCCTCGTCCATCAGCCTTCGGGAGAAAATGGCCGTTTTCTTACAAGCCCCCCTTCTCAGTCTCCCGTTATGGCTCTCAAACCATTTCTTTCATTACAGTGTATGTTGGGAAGAGAGGAAAAGTCAAAATTTATGTCCACCATCATGAATTTTTAAGTACGTGGGTGACACAAAGTTTATAGATGCGGCAACACTGATTGCAGCAATACATTGTCTCTAGGATATGTTGAAGTTAGTAGTCTGTGAAGTGTGATAATGCTGCAGAATTTATAGTTGTTAATTGTTGTGTGCCAGAAATTAGTCAATTATTGTCGTGTGTGTACAGTAAAATGGATTTAACCCATTAGTGCATAAAGTTTGCTGATGATTTTTTTTTGTAACTTTTGATTTATTCTTTACTTTTTAACCACCACTTAGTATTTTTTAATGTTTGTATATCATTGTATGTTGTACCCTAAGAGGGGGTGGGCATCCGAAAAATCGGATCACATGCCTGGAGAACACTACACTCAAAATATTTTGCCATGTTACGTTAGGTTAGATATAGAGTAATATAATGAATAATATTTTCAGAAAAATCGCTATTCTTAAGTTTCTAACTGACAAGCCAAAACAAATTTAATATATCTAATGATTGAACATTATAATATGATGTCAACTCATGTTTCGGCATGGGGACAGAGGGGAGACAACCGAAAAATTGGATTACATACCTGGGAAATATTGGACTGTCAAGTATGATCTCCTGTTCTAAATATAATAATACTTTGAAAAACCTTACATTTGTATTTGAAAAGTCAAAGTAATTTAAATATATTTTAATAATATTTTATAATCATATTATGTTTGCACAAAGATAGTGAAACACCCCCCAAAAAAATCAAATCACATGACTGAAGAACACTGAACTGCAAATATTAGTTATAATATGTCACATGTAGAATATTTTCAAGAAATCCAAAACATTAAGTTTGTATTTGATCAAAGATACATATTATTGTTATTTACACAGTTTGAATATATTGAAAAGTACTTTCTGAGACAGTCCTTACCTCCCTAATATGTATGATAGTCTTTGAAGCATTTGGGATGTAACCCTACATCACACTTTTGACACATGTATTTAGCTTTTCCTGCGCAATAACGACACTTCTTTTCTGTCGACACAGAAATGATCCAATGACTGCGTTCATCGAAACGAATATCTGTATTGGGAGCACCAGGCTATCTTCCTCTTCGTGATTCTGTTCCGTAGCTTTTCAGTAGGCTAACACACACATCCCTCCGAAACTTCAGAAGGCTTTGAGATTTTTCATTAGATGGTATCACTTTCCGCATAAGCAACCATGCATTCACAATTGAAACGTCAAGCATATAAGCAAAAATTGACCAGTACCATTTCTTTTGGCGTATTCTTGTTCTGTATTTTGCAACCATTTGATCAGTGAGATCAACTCCACCCATTCCTTTATTGTACGATCTAAGAACCGTTGGCTGCGGTACTGTTATTTTGCTTTTCTTCTCTTTGGACCATCTTGAGCAGGTACCCATTTCGTTCTTTTCATAGTTCGTTGCAACAGTTGTTGCACCGAACAACAAGAACATCATCACAGGTACGAGAATCAACACTTCCACGTGGCAGCTTACTCATGTCTTTTCTACTCATTACAGGACACTTTTCTACACGCCCTTCCTGAACAGTCCCTGTAGCACAAAAACCTTCCTCTGCCAGATATCTTAGCAATTTTACAGATGTAAAGTAACTATCAAAATAAATTTTAAATCCCTGTTTGGATGGTATTTCAGCAAGCTTGATCAAAGAAACAACCGTATCTCCCCCTACACCAAACTGTTTTTCTTGTTTTTCTTCCTTGCCAGTGTATATTTTGAAGGCCACCATATAGCCAGAGGCAGTACACAATGCCCAATTCTTGAAACCGAATCTAATCGGTTTACCTTTTATGTACTGTTTGGCGTAATGTTTCCCATAATAAGGAATCATGCTTTCGTCAATTGATAAATGCTCTTCTAGACCTCCATGGATCTTGAAGTTCTTGTTCAGTTCCTCAATGAGTGGTCGCAACTTGTATAAACGGTCTGACACATCAATTTTGGAGTTGTCATTGAAATGTAAATAGTGTAAAAGTAGTGTATATTGGTTGTTTCAAAGTAGTACTTAGTAGGTATTGTTTTTTTTTATCAATTGAATATTATTTTTTGACATATTTTGACAATTTTTTGTCGATGTTTTAGCGTTTGACGATTTTTCAGTGCAATTTTCACCGCATCTCATTTTTTTTCCCACTCGTACTTGGTAGGTATGCATTTGTAGCCTCTTTTTTTATCAATTGAAAATCAGTTTTTGACATATTTTGACAAATTTTTGTCGATGTTTTAGCGTTTAGCGATGTTTTTGTAAAATTTTCTATTTTTTTTTTCCCACTCGTACTTGGTACGAATGCCACGATCTTACGTGATATAACTTAACCTATTTATTTTTTTTTTGTGCTAAACTACACGAGAGCCTCTACGTGCTTTGACCTATTTTAGAGTAGAACCATAAAGACAGAGCTGCAACCGAAAGTGAGGCTCGAGGTGAGGCTCGGTGAGGCTCGACTTAATAGTTTGCTTTTGTAAGACATAAGCCTTATTTTCTCCCAGTGTTGCCAACATTTTACTCGAAATAAAATCACCAAGGTTTTTTCTTGGTCTAACCTATGTTATTGAACTGCGTCGTCACGTCCAAACCTGCATGACTTCCGAACACTATTGGTTTTATTCATATTTTTTCTTACGTATAGGTGTATATGATGAATCCCTAAACAGATTTTTCCTAAGTCTTACTGTTTCCAAGATAACCCCACTTCCGGTTGCCATTTTGGATTTCTGAACATAGGTTCTATTCATACTTTTTCTCACGTATAGGTGTACCTGATGAATCTGCAAACAGATTTTTCCTAAGTCTTACAGTTTCCAAGATAACCCCACTTCCGGTCGCCATTTTGGATTTCCGAACATAGGTTCTATTCATATTTTACTTACATATAGGCGTACGTGACGAATCCGCAAACAGATTTTTTCTAAGTCTTACTGTTTCAAAGATAACCCCACTTCCGGTCGCCATTTTGGATTTCCGAGCATAGGTTCTATTCATATTTTACTTACATATAGGCGTACATGACGAATCCGCAAACAGATTTTTCCTAAGTCTCACCGTTTCCAAGATAACTAGTAGTACAATCAGGCCGGTTCAACGCCCTCTATTGGGGCTCGGAACCTCTATTGGGGCTCGGTGGGGCTCGGTGGGGCTCGCCAAACCTCAAAAACTCACTTTCTCTCCACGTTCCGCGCCTCATTTATTGCGCTGACGATGTTTCACAGCGTAGAAAACAGCACCAAAACATCAAAAACTCACTTTGATTATTTGGAGCTCACCAAAACCTCAAAAACTTATTTTTATTAATTGAGGTTCACCAAACCTCAAAAACTCTCATTTTCTCTCTATGTTCAGCGCCTTATTTATTGCGCTGACACAACGTGATGAGTAAATAATGCAGTCTCTTATTCTTGAAGGATGAATGCACCTTATCGTAATTTTCCAAGCCCCGGTCAAATGTTTGTATATCGTGACCTTTGTAAACCTCTCTCTCGGGAACGATGTGCCACACACACACGCGCGCGCGTGCCTATATTGTGACGCAAACAAACAAACAAATAATATTTTTTTTAAGATTCTTGGCCCCTAACCCCACTTCCGGTCGCCATTTTGGATTTCCGAGCATAGGTTCTATTCATATTTTACTTACATATAGGCGTACGTGATGAATCCTCAAACAGATTTTTCCTAAGTTTTACCGTTTCCAAGATAACCCCACTTCCGGTCGCCATTTTGGATTTCCGATCATAGCTTCTATTCATACTTTTTCTCACATATAGGTGTACACGATGAATCACCAAACAGATTTTTCCTAAGTCTTACCGTTTCCAAGATAACCCCACTTCCGGTCGCTATTTTGAATTTCCGAACATAGGTTCTATTCATATTTTACTTACATATAGGCGTTCGTGGTGAATCAGCAAACAGATTTTTCCTAAGTCTTACTGTTTCTAAGATAATCCTACTTCCGGTCGCTATTTTGGATTTCCGAACATAGGTTCTATTCACATTTTACTCACGTATAGGCGTACGTGATGAATCCGCAAACAGATTTTTCCTAAGTCATGAATTGGAGGGTTCTATGGCAACTTATATTAATTCTCGTAAGAGAACAGAAAACACACACAAAAAAAAAACAATACTGTGGTCACTACAACAAATAGTCTTCTTCAACCCCTATCCAACAAACCAAAAAAAATCATCATCCTAACTAGAACCATGTAACTAACATTGTGATGACTCATATTAAGTACCTCTTAATTGTATTACTTATAAGGGTATACTATTGCACAACGTTTTTGCAACAAGTTATTACGTAACATTGTGATGACTCATATCTAATGCTCTTTGTTGTATTAACTATAAGGGAGTAAACTATTACACAACATGTTGCAACAAGTTATGACGTAATGTGATGAGTCATATCTAACGTGGCGTGAGAGCAGCCGAAGAGTACGGACGTCCTGTTGCAGCGCTTCTTGTTTTTGTAAAAAAAATAGGTATTTAACTTTCTTTGAAGCTACATACCATCTATTATTTCAAGTTCAAAGGTGTTTCACGTGGTTTTTCATAGTAATTTCGACCAGATTGAATTTTGATGTGATCGTGCATTTTCTATTTCACCTCAAGAAATTCTATATAAATAACATACCTGAAAATTGTATCGCTATATACTAGATTTTTTGATTTCTGTGATTTTCGAAAAAGCAATGGCATCCACCACCAGTTTCAATCGTAAAAATGATAAAACTGAATGTGTTACTTGTGGGAAGCTAATCTCAAGGAATAATTTATCGGTACACAGGGCAAGATGTAGCGAAACAGGTTCGAGAATTAATCGTTCGTTACCTTCTAAGCCTTGTGCTCGATGCGGAACGATGATCAGCATTACAAATTTAAGTAAACACCTCAAAATTTGCAAACCGTCGACCGAACAAGGAACATTGAAAAGAAAAATCGATGATCCAGGAACCGAAGCTTCCACTTCCAAGCAAATTAAATTATCCAATGAACGCAAACCAATTAGATCTGCATTCAACGACCAACTCCAGGATTTTTCAATTAAGTCAGAACCAGGCCGTGACATCCTTAGTTTCTTGGACGAAACGAAAACATCTGTACTAAATATTTTGAAAGATAAACTTGAAAACAACTCTATAAAAGTATACGTTGTTCTGTTTTCCGAATACGAGAAAGTCGATGGCACAACGAGTATTTTTTATCATTGTACAAAAAACCAGACACTTTATTTTGCTGACGTCGAAAATTTGGACAACTTCTATTATAAAGTTTCCAACGAGCTGGTTAAGAAACATGACGATTTCGAGGCTAAAGGGTCGGGATGGTCTCTATGTGGAAGTCCTCACACGTTAACCGTTTACGTGAACCGATTCTCGCCTCTTCGTGCATCCAGCTACGTTCCTCTTCCACCGAACATTCAACACAAGAGGGCTGTGTTAAATATACAGAACAGCGATAACAAGTGTTTTCTCTGGTGTGTGTTGGCTGCACTGCATCCTGTTCATTGCAAAAATAATCCAGAACAGGTTTCTCATTACAAGCAATACGAGTCCGAATTTGAAAGTGTAATGTCTGACATCGAATACCCGGTGACATTGTCGGATATAACAAAGTTCGAAAATCGTGCAGGAAAACGCATCGCTATTAATGTATATTCTTTTACGTCAGATAAATATCTTGTGCACCCCGTCAGGATAAGCGATATCGACGATGACGATGCTCGTGTGATTAATCTTCTTCTAATTTCCAACGAGGATGTTCATCACTACACGCTAATTCGTTCACTATCACGTTTGGTCAGAAGTCAATCAACCAAGCATGCAAACAACATCGAAGTTTGCCCGAGATGCCTAACCACGTTCGACGATCGAAAACAACTCGATTATCAAAATTACACCGGACGTCAAATTGCTATCGAGAAACTTGCCGAACATAAAATTTATTGCGGTGACAACAGACCGGCTAGAATGTTGATGCCCGAAACGAACGAAGTCGAAGAATTCAAAATGCACAAGGCATTGTTGGAACATCCCGCAATCATCGTCGCAGATTTCGAGGCGTTCCTCAAACCACTCTCCTACTGCGAACCGGATCCTGAAATTTCCTCCACAACGCCGTACCAGCTTCATCAACCAAACAGTTTCGGCTATGTTGTTGTGCGACGTGATAAAATGAATGAAGCATATATATACCGCGGGCCAAATGCAATCGAACACTTCCTGGAAAAAATGATGGAGGAGGTTGAGGTAATTGGTAGCGTACTGCTTACATCAAAACCAATGGCACCTTTAACTGAAAATGAACTTCAAAATTACAATTCCACTGAGGTGTGTCCGGTATGTGATCAAAGTTTCACTGATGAGAACAAAAAAATATTCCACCACGATCATTTCAGCGGAAACTACATAGGTGGAATTTGCAACACGTGCAATCTTAAAATCCAGAAACCTAAATTCATCCCCATATTTTTTCACAACGGAAGCGGATATGATTTTCACCACCTGGTGAGACATCTTGGCTACGATCCGAAACGTATAGGTGTCTTGGCCGAGAATGAAGAACGCTACATTAGTCTCAGCAAGCAAGTGTCGATTCCGGGAACGAAAAATACAATCGAGATGCGCTTCCTGGATTCGTATAGATTTCTCTCTGCAAGTCTGGATGCTTTAGCGAACAAACTCACCGACGATCAATTTAAAATAACTAGAGCTAGTTTTCCCAACGTAGACATAGAACTCGTTAGACGTAAAGGGATTTATCCTTACGAATACGTTAGTGATGGTTCTAAATTTAACGACGACGCTCTCCCACTTCCAAGAGAATTTTACAGCAGACTCAGAGAGAAAGGAATCACGGACGAAGAATACCAACATGCGCAACTCATGTGGGAGAAATTAGAATGTAGGACACTCGGAGACTACCACGACGCATACTTAAAATTAGACGTGACGATACTTGCGGATGTTTTTCAAGCGTTCAGGAAAACGGCAACGAATATTTATAAATTAGATCCAGCGTATTTCTACAGTCTACCGGGATTAGCGTGGTCGGCAATGTTATTCCAGACAAAGGTCAAGCTGGAACTGATATCGCACGTTGACATGTTGCTATTTATCGAAAGAGGGATACGAGGTGGAATGGTGCAATGCGTACAGAGACATGCAAAAGCTAATAACGTACACATGAAAGAAGATTACGATTCAAATCGTGCATCGAATTACATCTTCTACGCCGACGTTAATAATCTCTACGGACATGCCATGGTTCAGAAACTTCCTTACGGAGGATTCGAATGGATAGATCCCACTTCGATAGATATTATTCATTTCGACGATAGCGAGTGTGGTTTCTTCGCAGAGGTAGATCTCCAATTCTCCGACCACCTGCACGACACGTTTTCGGATTTGCCTCCGACTCCCGAAATCAAATGTCCACCCGACTCGGTTCAGGACAAGCTTTTGTTAACATTGGACCCTAAACAGAGATACGTCGTCCACTACAAGAATCTCCGGTTTTTGATTGGGAAGGGTGTTCAGATAGTAAATGTTAGAAGAATACTGAAGTTTAAACATTCCACGTGGTTAAGACCTTACATAGAAACTAACACACAACATAGAACAGCTGCCACTTCCGATTTAGACAAGGACTTCTTTAAATTAATGAACAATGCGGTGTACGGAAAGACCATGGAGAATGTTAGAAAGCACGTAGACGTGAAATTAATTTCCGATAAGAATAAATGTCGGAAGTGGATAGCCGATCCTAGATTCAAGTCGAGAAAAATTTACAACGAGAATTTGGCACTTTTCAATCTAGATATAAAATTGATGAAATTCAGAAAACCAATTTACGTTGGCGCAACGGTTCTTGACTTGTCGAAACTTTACATGTTCGAATTTCATTACGACGTGATGAAACCCTTCTACAATGATAAGATATCACTTTTGTACACGGACACCGACAGCTTCATTTACAGCATACAAACACCTAACCTATACGAAGACGTAAAAAATCCTTCCATGCTTGAGTATTTCGATACTTCTGCGTATCCTCAACCCAACAGATTTGGGATTCCATCTCGTAACAAAAAAGTCCTAGGTAAACTGAAAGATGAATGTAACGGTGATATTATTGTCGAGTTCGCGGGTTTGCGTTCGAAGATGTATGCCATGAGAACAGAGAGTAGCATTACGAAGAAAGCAAAAGGTGTGGGCAAGAATACGGTGGAGAACAAACTCACCTTCCACGATTACATCGATTGCCTTTACTCACAATCGACGATACTAAGTATAGAACAAAGAATCCAAAGTGTAGACCACGTGATTACAACAAACGAAGTTAGGAAAGTAGCATTAGATCCGCACGACGATAAAAGATGTATTTTGTCTTGTGGAATCCACACGTTGCCTTGGGGACACTATCGTTTAGAAAATAGTAAAAATTGTAGGCAATGCAATTGAAAAAAAAAATAAACTTAAATAACTATAACTAAAATAAAAAAAAAAACTTTGACTGTCTCAAATTATCACATACACAATAAAAAACTAGCAAGGACAATGAATCTCTTTGGTTTCCGAAAGCAAACAATGGAGACTGTACACCGCAAGGCAGATCATGAATTTCTACCTTCCATGTTATCTAAACTCAACGGCCTGTTGATCAATCAATTTTCGGAACGTTGCTCTTCTTGCTGGAACAGGGACGATTTCGGATTCGCGACGATCGACGTGACGAGGAAACCCAACGACGGAAAATACAGAAACAAAATCAACGATTTTCAAAAACGTTGCAACGTTGTGAGAAACGTTTCTCACAACGTTGCAACGTTTTTGAAAATCGTTGATTTTGTTTCTGTATTTTCCGTCGTTGGGTTTCCTCGTCACGTCGATCGTCGCGAATCCGAAATCGTCCCTGTTCCAGCAAGAAGAGCAACGTTCCGAAAATTGATTGATCAACAGGCCGTTGAGTTTAGATAACATGGAAGGTAGAAATTCATGATCTGCCTTGCGGTGTACAGTCTCCATTGTTTGCTTTCGGAAACCAAAGAGATTCATTGTCCTTGCTAGTTTTTTATTGTGTATGTGATAATTTGAGACAGTCAAAGTTTTTTTTTATTTTAGTTATAGTTATTTAAGTTTATTTTTTTTTTCAATTGCATTGCCTACAATTTTTACTATTTTCTAAACGATAGTGTCCCCAAGGCAACGTGTGGATTCCACAAGACAAAATACATCTTTTATCGTCGTGCGGATCTAATGCTACTTTCCTAACTTCGTTTGTTGTAATCACGTGGTCTACACTTTGGATTCTTTGTTCTATACTTAGTATCGTCGATTGTGAGTAAAGGCAATCGATGTAATCGTGGAAGGTGAGTTTGTTCTCCACCGTATTCTTGCCCACACCTTTTGCTTTCTTCGTAATGCTACTCTCTGTTCTCATGGCATACATCTTCGAACGCAAACCCGCGAACTCGACAATAATATCACCGTTACATTCATCTTTCAGTTTACCTAGGACTTTTTTGTTACGAGATGGAATCCCAAATCTGTTGGGTTGAGGATACGCAGAAGTATCGAAATACTCAAGCATGGAAGGATTTTTTACGTCTTCGTATAGGTTAGGTGTTTGTATGCTGTAAATGAAGCTGTCGGTGTCCGTGTACAAAAGTGATATCTTATCATTGTAGAAGGGTTTCATCACGTCGTAATGAAATTCGAACATGTAAAGTTTCGACAAGTCAAGAACCGTTGCGCCAACGTAAATTGGTTTTCTGAATTTCATCAATTTTATATCTAGATTGAAAAGTGCCAAATTCTCGTTGTAAATTTTTCTCGACTTGAATCTAGGATCGGCTATCCACTTCCGACATTTATTCTTATCGGAAATTAATTTCACGTCTACGTGCTTTCTAACATTCTCCATGGTCTTTCCGTACACCGCATTGTTCATTAATTTAAAGAAGTCCTTGTCTAAATCGGAAGTGGCAGCTGTTCTATGTTGTGTGTTAGTTTCTATGTAAGGTCTTAACCACGTGGAATGTTTAAACTTCAGTATTCTTCTAACATTTACTATCTGAACACCCTTCCCAATCAAAAACCGGAGATTCTTGTAGTGGACGACGTATCTCTGTTTAGGGTCCAATGTTAACAAAAGCTTGTCCTGAACCGAGTCGGGTGGACATTTGATTTCGGGAGTCGGAGGCAAATCCGAAAACGTGTCGTGCAGGTGGTCGGAGAATTGGAGATCTACCTCTGCGAAGAAACCACACTCGCTATCGTCGAAATGAATAATATCTATCGAAGTGGGATCTATCCATTCGAATCCTCCGTAAGGAAGTTTCTGAACCATGGCATGTCCGTAGAGATTATTAACGTCGGCGTAGAAGATGTAATTCGATGCACGATTTGAATCGTAATCTTCTTTCATGTGTACGTTATTAGCTTTTGCATGTCTCTGTACGCATTGCACCATTCCACCTCGTATCCCTCTTTCGATAAATAGCAACATGTCAACGTGCGATATCAGTTCCAGCTTGACCTTTGTCTGGAATAACATTGCCGACCACGCTAATCCCGGTAGACTGTAGAAATACGCTGGATCTAATTTATAAATATTCGTTGCCGTTTTCCTGAACGCTTGAAAAACATCCGCAAGTATCGTCACGTCTAATTTTAAGTATGCGTCGTGGTAGTCTCCGAGTGTCCTACATTCTAATTTCTCCCACATGAGTTGCGCATGTTGGTATTCTTCGTCCGTGATTCCTTTCTCTCTGAGTCTGCTGTAAAATTCTCTTGGAAGTGGGAGAGCGTCGTCGTTAAATTTAGAACCATCACTAACGTATTCGTAAGGATAAATCCCTTTACGTCTAACGAGTTCTATGTCTACGTTGGGAAAACTAGCTCTAGTTATTTTAAATTGATCGTCGGTGAGTTTGTTCGCTAAAGCATCCAGACTTGCAGAGAGAAATCTATACGAATCCAGGAAGCGCATCTCGATTGTATTTTTCGTTCCCGGAATCGACACTTGCTTGCTGAGACTAATGTAGCGTTCTTCATTCTCGGCCAAGACACCTATACGTTTCGGATCGTAGCCAAGATGTCTCACCAGGTGGTGAAAATCATATCCGCTTCCGTTGTGAAAAAATATGGGGATGAATTTAGGTTTCTGGATTTTAAGATTGCACGTGTTGCAAATTCCACCTATGTAGTTTCCGCTGAAATGATCGTGGTGGAATATTTTTTTGTTCTCATCAGTGAAACTTTGATCACATACCGGACACACCTCAGTGGAATTGTAATTTTGAAGTTCATTTTCAGTTAAAGGTGCCATTGGTTTTGATGTAAGCAGTACGCTACCAATTACCTCAACCTCCTCCATCATTTTTTCCAGGAAGTGTTCGATTGCATTTGGCCCGCGGTATATATATGCTTCATTCATTTTATCACGTCGCACAACAACATAGCCGAAACTGTTTGGTTGATGAAGCTGGTACGGCGTTGTGGAGGAAATTTCAGGATCCGGTTCGCAGTAGGAGAGTGGTTTGAGGAACGCCTCGAAATCTGCGACGATGATTGCGGGATGTTCCAACAATGCCTTGTGCATTTTGAATTCTTCGACTTCGTTCGTTTCGGGCATCAACATTCTAGCCGGTCTGTTGTCACCGCAATAAATTTTATGTTCGGCAAGTTTCTCGATAGCAATTTGACGTCCGGTGTAATTTTGATAATCGAGTTGTTTTCGATCGTCGAACGTGGTTAGGCATCTCGGGCAAACTTCGATGTTGTTTGCATGCTTGGTTGATTGACTTCTGACCAAACGTGATAGTGAACGAATTAGCGTGTAGTGATGAACATCCTCGTTGGAAATTAGAAGAAGATTAATCACACGAGCATCGTCATCGTCGATATCGCTTATCCTGACGGGGTGCACAAGATATTTATCTGACGTAAAAGAATATACATTAATAGCGATGCGTTTTCCTGCACGATTTTCGAACTTTGTTATATCCGACAATGTCACCGGGTATTCGATGTCAGACATTACACTTTCAAATTCGGACTCGTATTGCTTGTAATGAGAAACCTGTTCTGGATTATTTTTGCAATGAACAGGATGCAGTGCAGCCAACACACACCAGAGAAAACACTTGTTATCGCTGTTCTGTATATTTAACACAGCCCTCTTGTGTTGAATGTTCGGTGGAAGAGGAACGTAGCTGGATGCACGAAGAGGCGAGAATCGGTTCACGTAAACGGTTAACGTGTGAGGACTTCCACATAGAGACCATCCCGACCCTTTAGCCTCGAAATCGTCATGTTTCTTAACCAGCTCGTTGGAAACTTTATAATAGAAGTTGTCCAAATTTTCGACGTCAGCAAAATAAAGTGTCTGGTTTTTTGTACAATGATAAAAAATACTCGTTGTGCCATCGACTTTCTCGTATTCGGAAAACAGAACAACGTATACTTTTATAGAGTTGTTTTCAAGTTTATCTTTCAAAATATTTAGTACAGATGTTTTCGTTTCGTCCAAGAAACTAAGGATGTCACGGCCTGGTTCTGACTTAATTGAAAAATCCTGGAGTTGGTCGTTGAATGCAGATCTAATTGGTTTGCGTTCATTGGATAATTTAATTTGCTTGGAAGTGGAAGCTTCGGTTCCTGGATCATCGATTTTTCTTTTCAATGTTCCTTGTTCGGTCGACGGTTTGCAAATTTTGAGGTGTTTACTTAAATTTGTAATGCTGATCATCGTTCCGCATCGAGCACAAGGCTTAGAAGGTAACGAACGATTAATTCTCGAACCTGTTTCGCTACATCTTGCCCTGTGTACCGATAAATTATTCCTTGAGATTAGCTTCCCACAAGTAACACATTCAGTTTTATCATTTTTACGATTGAAACTGGTGGTGGATGCCATTGCTTTTTCGAAAATCACAGAAATCAAAAAATCTAGTATATAGCGATACAATTTTCAGGTATGTTATTTATATAGAATTTCTTGAGGTGAAATAGAAAATGCACGATCACATCAAAATTCAATCTGGTCGAAATTACTATGAAAAACCACGTGAAACACCTTTGAACTTGAAATAATAGATGGTATGTAGCTTCAAAGAAAGTTAAATACCTATTTTTTTTACAAAAACAAGAAGCGCTGCAACAGGACGTCCGTACTCTTCGGCTGCTCTCACGCCACGTTAGATATGACTCATCACATTACGTCATAACTTGTTGCAACATGTTGTGTAATAGTTTACTCCCTTATAGTTAATACAACAAAGAGCATTAGATATGAGTCATCACAATGTTACGTAATAACTTGTTGCAAAAACGTTGTGCAATAGTATACCCTTATAAGTAATACAATTAAGAGGTACTTAATATGAGTCATCACAATGTTAGTTACATGGTTCTAGTTAGGATGATGATTTTTTTTTGGTTTGTTGGATAGGGGTTGAAGAAGACTATTTGTTGTAGTGACCACAGTATTGTTTTTTTTTTTGTGTGTGTTTTCTGTTCTCTTACGAGAATTAATATAAGTTGCCATAGAACCCTCCAATTCATGACTTAGGAAAAATCTGTTTGCGGATTCATCACGTACGCCTATACGTGAGTAAAATGTGAATAGAACCTATGTTCGGAAATCCAAAATAGCGACCGGAAGTAGGATTATCTTAGAAACAGTAAGACTTAGGAAAAATCTGTTTGCTGATTCACCACGAACGCCTATATGTAAGTAAAATATGAATAGAACCTATGTTCGGAAATTCAAAATAGCGACCGGAAGTGGGGTTATCTTGGAAACGGTAAGACTTAGGAAAAATCTGTTTGGTGATTCATCGTGTACACCTATATGTGAGAAAAAGTATGAATAGAAGCTATGATCGGAAATCCAAAATGGCGACCGGAAGTGGGGTTATCTTGGAAACGGTAAAACTTAGGAAAAATCTGTTTGAGGATTCATCACGTACGCCTATATGTAAGTAAAATATGAATAGAACCTATGCTCGGAAATCCAAAATGGCGACCGGAAGTGGGGTTAGGGGCCAAGAATCTTAAAAAAAATATTATTTGTTTGTTTGTTTGCGTCACAATATAGGCACGCGCGCGCGTGTGTGTGTGGCACATCGTTCCCGAGAGAGAGGTTTACAAAGGTCACGATATACAAACATTTGACCGGGGCTTGGAAAATTACGATAAGGTGCATTCATCCTTCAAGAATAAGAGACTGCATTATTTACTCATCACGTTGTGTCAGCGCAATAAATAAGGCGCTGAACATAGAGAGAAAATGAGAGTTTTTGAGGTTTGGTGAACCTCAATTAATAAAAATAAGTTTTTGAGGTTTTGGTGAGCTCCAAATAATCAAAGTGAGTTTTTGATGTTTTGGTGCTGTTTTCTACGCTGTGAAACATCGTCAGCGCAATAAATGAGGCGCGGAACGTGGAGAGAAAGTGAGTTTTTGAGGTTTGGCGAGCCCCACCGAGCCCCACCGAGCCCCAATAGAGGTTCCGAGCCCCAATAGAGGGCGTTGAACCGGCCTGATTGTACTACTAGTTATCTTGGAAACGGTGAGACTTAGGAAAAATCTGTTTGCGGATTCGTCATGTACGCCTATATGTAAGTAAAATATGAATAGAACCTATGCTCGGAAATCCAAAATGGCGACCGGAAGTGGGGTTATCTTTGAAACAGTAAGACTTAGAAAAAATCTGTTTGCGGATTCGTCACGTACGCCTATATGTAAGTAAAATATGAATAGAACCTATGTTCGGAAATCCAAAATGGCGACCGGAAGTGGGGTTATCTTGGAAACTGTAAGACTTAGGAAAAATCTGTTTGCAGATTCATCAGGTACACCTATACGTGAGAAAAAGTATGAATAGAACCTATGTTCAGAAATCCAAAATGGCAACCGGAAGTGGGGTTATCTTGGAAACAGTAAGACTTAGGAAAAATCTGTTTAGGGATTCATCATATACACCTATACGTAAGAAAAAATATGAATAAAACCAATAGTGTTCGGAAGTCATGCAGGTTTGGACGTGACGACGCAGTTCAATAACATAGGTTAGACCAAGAAAAAACCTTGGTGGTTTTATTTCGAGTAAAATGTTGGCAACACTGGGAGAAAATAAGGCTTATGTCTTACAAAAGCAAACTATTAAGTCGAGCCTCACCGAGCCTCACCTCGAGCCTCACTTTCGGTTGCAGCTCTGTCTTTATGGTTCTACTCTAAAATAGGTCAAAGCACGTAGAGGCTCTCGTGTAGTTTAGCACAAAAAAAAAATAAATAGGTTAAGTTATATCACGTAAGATCGTGGCATTCGTACCAAGTACGAGTGGGAAAAAAAAAATAGAAAATTTTACAAAAACATCGCTAAACGCTAAAACATCGACAAAAATTTGTCAAAATATGTCAAAAACTGATTTTCAATTGATAAAAAAAGAGGCTACAAATGCATACCTACCAAGTACGAGTGGGAAAAAAAATGAGATGCGGTGAAAATTGCACTGAAAAATCGTCAAACGCTAAAACATCGACAAAAAATTGTCAAAATATGTCAAAAAATAATATTCAATTGATAAAAAAAAACAATACCTACTAAGTACTACTTTGAAACAACCAATATACACTACTTGTAAAATTGTTTCGGATCGGTTACAACGTATGCTGTGTGATAAAATGTTGGGCACATCTTCTTCTGTGGACCAGTACATCCGCTTATTCGGGTATTTTGCATAACCGGATAAGATCAATCCACCAATAAAAACCCAAAATTCATGTTCAGTTAAGTTGAGAGCAAAGTTTTTCTGAGATGCATATCTGTTACTTTCTTCTATAATAATATCAACAAGGCGTTTTGAGAAGTTGAGCTGAAAAAAATGCAAGGGTGTTTGACAGGTTTCAGCATCTGCAGAAATGGGCATTTGCGAGCATTGTACATTTAGTGTTGAATTTAGATCACCTTTTCTCCATTTCAAGCAAGGTTGTTTCGTCACAGAAAGGCTTCTTCTTTTAGTTGCCGGTTCCGCTTCACATTCAGATGATGTACTTGCAGTCTCCTCAGGCCTGTCATCGACAATCGCATCTTCTACTATATGTTCTGCTATTTCTTCCTGAAGCTCACACTCACTCAGAAGAAGTCTCCTTCCCAAGTGATTTAGGTTACCTTCGTGCTCGTCATCAGACTTATCATTATCGGCATCAGTTTCATTGTCATCCTCTGCAGGACCACATACAAAACATGTTGACTTTGAACATTACGAACATCATCTTCTTCATCTTCTAACGTCTGAATAATATCAGCAACAGAAAGCCTAGAACAGAAGATAGAAAATAATGTAGGACCGGCAGAAAAACAGAAAAATGTCAACAATTATAAACATACTTATTACTGCCTAAATAAAGTGTAAAGATTCAAACCTACGTCTGTGTGCATGTGATACGATTTTTCGGATCGTGCCGCATGAGCATAAAATGAAGTGTACAGTCAAACCTAAGTCTGTGTGCATGTGATCCGATTTTTCGGATCGCGCCGAATGAGAACTTAAAACATAATAACAATACAAAGCTATTATTTTACAATGATCAGAGAATAATTGACAATGTCTTAGGAACACATGTACATGAAAATCAAAGTAAAATCCCTGTGTAAGATATTTAATTTCAACAATGTACTTACCCTCTGCGATAACGAGTCCTAGTACAAGCCGCCATACTTCTTCATTTTGCGTCTGGGAAACAGTGTTGACAAGTCCTGACAACACATAAATCTGGTATTCATTGTAGAATGTTCAAAGTGCATATTGAAGCAAACCAGTAACAAAATTATTTGTTTCTTAATTATTTACTCAGGAAAATAATTAGATCCGATTTTTCGGATCACATGCTGTAATGGGTTAACACAGGAGCACTTCAGAGCAATGATTTTTTACGATTTTCGAGCAGGTTTAACGCAGCAGCAATGTTATGAAAGGCTCCGAAATGCATTTCAGGAGGAAGCCCCATGCCGTGCGACTGTGTTTAATTGGTTTTTAGAATTTCGAGGCGGACGTCAGAAACTCAGTGATGAATTACGTGATGGTCGTGCTATGACAGCAACTTCTCAAGAAAACGTCGACAGAGTGCGTCACATGATAGAGAAGGATAACCGGGTGACATATGCAGTTATTAGTGCAACACTGGGTATTGGTATGAGTCAGGTTCAAACGATCCTGCATGACCGCCTTGGTGTCAGGAAGCTCTGTGCCAGATGGATCCCACACCATCTTACTCAGGAGCAAGAGCAGGCACGGGTCACATGGTGCATGAAAATGCTGGACAAATTTAATCAAGGACAATCAAATGCAGTGTATGACATCGTAACAGGTGACGAAACTTGGGTGTACTGTTATGAACCCGAGAGCAAACGACAGTCGACGCAGTGGATCTTCCCGGATGAAGACCCACCAACAAAAGTCAGGAAGGGACGAAGTGTTGGCAAACAAATGGTTGCCACTTTCTTCAGTCGGACGGGCCATATTGCAACAGTGCCGCTACAGGGACGTCGGACCGTTAATGCTGAATGGTACACTACGGTTTGTTTACCGGAGATCGTACGGAAAGTTCGTGAAAAACGCCCACGAAGTCGCATTATTGTGCATCAAGACAATGCGCGCAGCCATACAGCAGTACGAACAATTGAATTCTTCAAAGCCTCCAACATCGAAGAAATGACTCATCCTCCTTACAGTCCCGACCTCGCCCCTTGTGATTTCTTCCTGTTCCCTAAAATCAAGGATACATTACGAGGTTCTTCATTTCCTACTCCCGAGGAGGCAGTCACCGCCTTCGTTCAGTGCATTCAAGAGGTGCCTGCAGATGTGTGGTCCCAGTGCTTTCACACTTGGTTTGAGCGGATGAACAATTATAGCATTCATACTTTTGGTCTCCAGTGTTTTACTTGCGCGTGTCTAAAAACTTTTAGTGTGACCTATCGTATGTATGTGGAAAATATTGACTCGTTTTTTCTTCTTCGGCAGAACACTTGTCAAATCATGCATGTGTCGACGTGTATCGAATGGTAATTCTTTTCCGTGCATAAAAAACTATCGCTTTGCGTCAATATATATAGGGTAAAGGAGGGGAAGTTCGCCACCAAAATGCTTTTCATTTTTTCCCCTTCTAAACGAACTGAGGCAGAAGAACAAAATTTATACGATACAAAAAGTAGTCATTGTGGATTATGAGGAATGTAACACAAATACTGTGTTACTTATACTTATGACGTAATATTAAAAATACTGGAATGAGAAAAAGTGGCGAAATTCCCGCCATATAACTTATTTATCATTTTATCGTCAGTTTAAGTGTATGAAATACCAAGTTGTTGCCAATAACTCAGGCAACTAAGTGTAAAAGACCTACGAATGACAATACGAAACTGCTTAAAAAGATACAATACACACATGTTTAAGAAACATAGGCCTAAATGTTCAAATGCATTGTCAACAAGTTGTGTGTGAAAGATCGCCTGTAAGAAGGGAAATTCGACACATTTTCTGTTACTCTGGCGAATTTACCAGCGAAAGAAAACAACTTATGTTTACTTGTACATGCACGCTTTCCAAAACAGATCTTTTCACGACATTCTTACGGTTTGAGGTTACGATATCAATAATTAAAAGGAAGAAAAATAATTCTTATCTGCCACGAAATGACAATTTCCAACGTAGTATTGAAATTCGACACCTTTCTTTGTCTTCTGTGTACACGCAACTGCGCATTCCAAACTTTACTGCTTGCTTTCCAGTTCGCTCACCACACTGCAGATTTCAGTGGAAACAAGGAACATGTTACTTGATTTTTTAGAGGCATCAGTGAGTGTTTCCAACCTATAGTTTTTATCTACGATTACAAAAAACCACAAGTACGGCGAATTAAAATTCCCAGCATGGCGAACATCCCTTCGTTTACCCTATATGGTGTTAACAGCGCAGATATTCCGTTAATTGTTTGCTCGCATTCATGAGTTACTTGGTTCTGTCTTCACCCCAGGTTACCAGAAGGGGTTGCCAGGCCAACAACCCCTTGGTCGATTTTTCCACTTGGAATATTTTTCTAAAAAATTGAAAATAAATTACATTGTTCCCTAGGGTGATCGAAATGTTTCTGTACTTCTTATGTTCATAAAGTCATAAAGGTGTTGTATATAGGAGGCAAAATTCATCCAACTTAAGGCATATGCAGTAACTTAATTGCACATAACTGTTAAAATAATAAGCTTTCTTCAGACAAATCATCGCCCTGGACGATGAGGAAGATCCCAAGAATTAACATCTTAGGAAGACAAATGGTACCAAGATTAATAACACAAGAACATACAGTAAAACCTCGTTAAGCCGGACTTCGCTTAATCCGGACAGGCAAAAGCCCCCCCCCCCCAAAGCAGAATACAAGGTTTTTAATGTGGCTAGAAGTCAACAAGAGAACTTCCCAAAGAAAACGCAGTCAACCACTGATGAAATTCTGTTTCCCGCAGACTTTGTAGTGTACTGTATAGTGTATTTAGGCCTATGCCCTTTAAATACACCGTAATAAACGTGTTTGTTGCTATAAACGGAGTTTTAATGCACTTTCTACTGCTCTCTTAGGTTATTTCAGTTAATTCGGACTTTCGTTAAACCGATCAACTTATCCCTCCCAATTAGTCCGGTTAAACGAGGTTTTACTGTACAACGCAGAAAGTCTTAGCGCAAACAAGCAAGATATTTATACAATCCATTCAGCAGATACTTACATAATACAGGGTGTACACTATGAACCTCCGGGATTTTGAAGTGATGGGAAATTAAAACGAACACACCTGCACTTTTTTTTGTTAATTTTATTGCAAAGCGCAATTCAAATGTTTCTTACAAAAAATGACCTCACTTCTATGTGAGCACCTTTTGTGACACGAGGAATCTCCAGCCGGTATTCAACTTCGCGCAGCAGCACGTCGTCAGGGATGGTATCGATGACAGCAACAATTCGGTCACGCAAAGCATTCACGTTTGGCACCTCCGTTGAGTAAACTGCGTCCTTAACGTACCCCCAGAGGAAGAAGTCCGGAGGAGTGTCCATTCATCAATTTCATCATGTCATCACTCATCCCCTTCTTCGCAAGTGGCACTCAAGGCGAAGTAAAATAAGGCAAATCAATCATGTTTAAGACACGCCGGAACTTACGCTGCATCGTAACAATTGATTTTGACTCCGGAAACCATACCACAGCGTGTGCTTTCTCTTGAGAAGACGCCATTTTCACAAAGCGACGACAGCGCTGCCAAGCACGATGCACTTAAACTTAATAATATAATAATACATAAAAGAAAACTTGAGCGTATATGGCACCAAATACAAAAGACTAGATTGTCGTGACTTTATTTTCTGATTTTTAACATTGCGTCGAAACTCCAGACATTCATCGTGTACTTACTTACTTACTTAGTCGCGTCCTCTTCTACCTGCCGGTGTCGAGGGGTTACAGACAGCTCTCCAGACGTTTCTGTCCAACGCCTTTTCCTGTGCCTCTTTCCATCTTATGCTTCGTTTCTCCAAAATCTCTTTGACACTCATATTCCATGTCTGTCTTGGTCTTCCTTTTCGTCTAGTTCCTTGTGGACGTGCTTCCCATATCTGCTTTGGCAGTCTCGTCTCACTCTTTCTGCTCAAATGGCCGAACCATCTGAGTTGATTACGTTCAACTGTTTCTTGTAGTGGCTGAGCATTTCAAGATTGCCGAATGGTTTGATTCCTTATCCGATCTTTCCTGGTTTTCCCACTTATTCTTCGAAGGTACCTCATTTCCATTGTTTGTACACTTTGCAGGTGTTTTCCAGTCATTGTCCAATTTTCACTACTATTTTCATCGTGTACACCCTGTAGATTTTTCGAAATTCTTGTCACTTTTTGATTTCATATTTTCACTTTGGGAAAATGGTTCCTAGCCTCAATTTCTAACGTTCTATTTTTATCATAATGATAATAACAATAATATTATAATCACAAATTGGGTTCCTTTACATTTTCTTACGAAATAAACCAAGCGGTTCTTGCGTGGAAATAACGTTGCTGATCTAATATTTCGTTGACTTTTTGGCAAAATTGCTGGGTATTTTATTGGAACATCTATCTCTCAGGTATGCCTAAACCCGTAGGCTTATTGCTATAGCAACACAAATCAATCTCAATCATCTTTGCTTTCTTTATGTCTAACAAAATAATTTTCTTTCATTCTGGAAATGGTCTTATGTAGGTCGCTTAACATCAGGTTTAAAAAATCGATAGAAACAATAGTTTTAGGCTGCAGGGTCATGCCCGGTGGACCCGAAACTAACTTGAAACTTTTTTATATTGTGAGACCAGAACTTTCTTGTTTTTGTAAGCACTGCGGCTAATATACTTTTTATATTGAGAGTTTGCAAACGACAAAATACGATATTATCGACATCTATGCGCAGTCCTCGAAAACTATGCTTTTCCATGTTTGAAATTCCCTTCTTTTTACCGGAAGGTTTTCCGCGAGATAAATAACAACGATAGAAAGCCCACATGTGATTTCCTAGAGAGGAAAATCTCTTGGATACGAATTCTCTACCGAGGTCTGGTAAACATGCACTGTTGCCAACTCCTATCTGGCTTCTTCATGCTCCTGTAGATATGTGTGCGCGAAGAGTAAAAATATGACATTTTTAAACGACACTCCTTCCTCGGCTTACTGAATGACACGGTCGTGGTCATATATTTTTCAAAAAGGAATTAAAGAAAATTGTTTTATATTTCACATCATATGCTACCTAAAAATTCAACTCAAAATTTATGCATCAACTTACTGTACAAATAACTGTATCAATTTTCGAGGTAAGAAAGAAAATTACCACATGTCAAGAATTAAAGAACCGTGTATTTTAACAAAATAACAAGTACGAAATATACGTTCATACACTTCTTTCAGCATGCATTCATATTATGAAGCAAGATTATACATATCGTCATCATTTTTACATATTTTAGGTTTTTCGTCACTTTAATCACATCAAGCCAATTTATTACCACGTAGAATTACTTCCAATCCTGCGTAGATTATTACGAGAAAATCGGCACGAAACGCTCGATAATCACCAGAAGAAACCAAGACAAATTATGTATATTTATATGTTCAATTAACTTTCCACATTCAGAGTAGACACACTATTCTTATTATCAAACTAGGCCTTTCATTGATGTAGCTACATACAAGTCGACAATACTTATCTGAAAATTCAAGTTCAAGAGAAGATGGCTGCCATTTAACGTCCTATGGACCGGTCACTTTTTTCATGTTCTATTCACTTTTAAGGTTCTTCACGGCCTTTCTGAAGATCGAAAAACCGTTACTATTCTTTTTGTAACAATATTGTCACATTTCCTGGACAAATCTTGTTGTTTTATATAAAATATTTCCAATTTAGGTTTCCGAAATATTTAGCGACTCCATACATCTCGTCGGTGATCTTTTAGATGAAGCAGTGTATCAAAACTCACACTGTTACAACTTTAAGCACAGAATACAAACTTGTTATTATTTTTCGAGTGACAAATATAGAATTGTACATTGTAAATACATGAAAATGCTTGTAAAATAAATTAGATACAATAAAAAAGATATTACAATATTCTATCACTTGTTTACGTATTTTCTTTTTACCATTTACAGTTATTTTAAGTTTTACAATTTTGGTGGGAAAAAGGTTATTTACGCACAACTTAGATTTTTCCCTTTATGTGAGTTGGCTATGTTTCACAACTTTATGACTTTAGGATTACTCTTCAAGGCGCTCATTTTAACAAATCGTAACTTTATCGTCGAAATTCTGCCAAAACTTATTTCAAATGGATTGTAGGTGTTAGTTATACATATTAAATACATGTTCGTACCCATATATTTATGAATGAGCAAGTAAAAGCTGTTGAAACCAAACATATGTGCGATTTTGCATAAATTGGCAATCTACGGTAAGCACTTTTTTGATCCTTGACAAACCAAATTACATCGCTGAGATATAAAAATATTTTAAATACTTGAAGTTTACATACGTATTTCAATTAAAACAAAGCCAAAGTGATGTTAATTAATTTTGTACAAATATAAACTACCAAATACGAACTTAAATCGTAGATTTCAAGTGTCAGAATTATTTTATTTTTCACATTATGATGGTAGTCATTATGATACCGTCATAAGTAAAGTAGCTGTTTTGAATATTGTTTTATGGGATTTGCACTACTTCAATATGACAGGGTTTGTCAATGATCGATGACGGTGTGATTTTTTTACTCCTTTGTGTACTATAACTTCCTGTACGTTAAATATACCATACTTTTTTTCCTCCGTAAAAAAATATCTACGATCATGGAAGACATATTCAAGTTAAATTCACATTCTAAACAATAGGTAAATGTCTGTTATATCGGAGACACATTTCTTCATTTTTACAGAAGAAACTACTTACGCCGTTGTTTCCATTATGTACCTGCAGATGGCGCGAGCGTCGAAAGTCATGCGGTCTCGCCAGTGTTTCCAAACGTGCTTTTTTTACCAGATTTTTTTTTTTAACTATGCTTACCTAACCTAACCCAACCTAACCTAACCTTGCCGGAAATGGTTCGTGGGGCTATCGTGAAGGGTGTTTGGGGCTATCGTGAATGGTTTTTTGGGCTATCGTGAATGGTTTTTGGGGCTATCCGTCAATGGTTTGTGATGACATAATGAACACGAAAGTAGGTATTTTTCTGTTAAGATGGTTGAAACACTGCATACCCTACTCCAAATCGACAAAACACAAGAAGACCCTCGATGATCCACAGCTGTGCGCGCCATATTGTATGTTCCGCAACGGAAGAAAGGACCCAAATGAATTACTCGTAATGTGAAAAATCGAAGTTATTTTCGTGTAAAAAGCATAATGGCACCTTCAACTATGTTCCGCAATACACAATTGGTAAGTACGAACCATTTAAAATTGAAAATATTCAATACAAATGTGTCTCCGAATATCAAGTGTTCGAAATATGTCAAAATGCGCAATGTGTCAAAATACAGGGTAAAGTTCTATGCCTAGTTCTAGGAGCTATCACTTAAACACTAACAGAAATTCAGCAACTTGAAAACACATTACTTTAGTCATTCAATCTTAAAGAGATTTCTTTAGTACTATATATTTCTTACAAAGCTATCTTTAATTAACCCTAATGCAGAGCAATATTGGGCCATGTATTAATTTTCTGTAAGTATCGCCATCTACTTGTGATCTAGCGAATTGAGCATCATCATTGATTCTTTTCGAATCGTGCTTCTCATTGGTTAACAGGCAACCAGCTAATCCAATACTCTGGAATAGATCTTCCGTTTCGTTATTCACTCTTTTTCATTTCTAATTAAGTACTAGTTTAATTTTATTCACAACATTTCATTTGTTTCAGAAGTTTTGCATGTCACTGACATAAGTGAATTAAAAACTTATGAGGCTGTAAAATTAAAATACCGTGCAGGCTGACCATTAATTTCAAACTAATTTAAATGACATCAGTATTATTGTGTCAGAATAAACTAGTAATCGGAATTTCCGATTGAAATGCATTATGTATGACCCATCGCTAACTAGATTTCAATCTGTTTTACAGAGCTCAACAATGATGTTAACGTAACGTGGACTTTTGAAATACAAGATTACCTTTAGAAGCGATCGTTGTTCCATCTGTTGGAAGAGCTCATGTATTGAACTGATTATTCTGCCGACATAGTAAAGATTATACAGAGTGTCCCACATAAAACCGGTACGTATCAGTGTATCATTCATTACAGGCGTACCGGTTTTATATGTGGGACACCCTGTATTTTTGGAGATGTGTCTTTATTCAAATCATCTATGTCTCCATTAGTTTTTGAATAAGAGAAGACATGGTTTGAAGATATGCGCAAACGAATAGACGTCGCATGCTACTACAGAGTGTCCCAAAATACACACTGTTAAAGACTTCTTCACTGGGCTTGTTGTGCTTCAAGCTACAATATCTACATTGACTGTGTGTGTGTGTGTGAGCCCTTGTAGGCATTTCGTTGTTCTTAGTTCCGTCACAGCCCGCCAGGTGGTAGGCATTTACAAAAAATGGCAGAGGTGAGCAATTTTTCTTCGAGATATTCAAGAAGTGTCGAAAATGCACTCACATATCCCGATTTAACGCCGTCAGATTTCTACATGTGCGGAACTGCGATAAACGTTGTGTACGCCACAAAATCATGGACAATGAATAACATGTTACATATGTGTGTCTCCCTTCTCGTGGAAACCACATCTGCTGTTTGTCGATCTGTTGAGCATTGCGGGCGATGGGTACCAGTTTCATAGACCGGAGACACATTAAAATTGGATATTTTGTGTTTCGCATGGTTCGTACTTATCAATTGTGTATTGCGAACCATAGTTCAAGGTGCCATTATGCCTTTTACACGAAAACAATCGCAATTTTTCACATTCTGAGTGCTTTTTTCATTCCTTTCTTCGCTTCCGGACACACAATATGGCGGGCACATCTTGACTCACGTTGTGGGTATGCAGTGTTTCAATCTTCTTCACCGAAAAATAGCTACTATCGTGTTCGTCACCGGTGGAAATTATGCATTATGCACGGGTAGCTGACGTATAGTCCGGCTAGCCCCACGAACCATACACGGATAGCCACACAAACAATTCACGGATAGCCCCACGAACCATTCACGGATAGCCCCACGAACCATTCACGGATAGCCCCACGAACCATTTCCGTTAGATTTAGGTTAGGTTTGGTTACGTTAGGCAAGCATAGTAAAAAAAGGGGGATTTGAAACACTGACAGGGGCTTACATCACCAAACGTACGCAGCATCCGGTTGTCGTAGGGCAAGCAAATGAAAGCAATGACAATTGTGCGTCAATGAGATATTTCTCTTGAAATATACATGATTTCCCGGTCAAATATATTCCACGATGAAAGAAAATCCTCGACGAACATTGTAAACCTTGGCGAAACTCATTTCCGTAAGTAGTTTCTTGTGTAAAATTGAAGAAATGTGTCTCCGATGTATGAAACTGTTACCCGGGCGATGTATTCCTGCTAATGGAAGTCATTTTCAGCACCTAGAACCTTAAACAAGAAACTAGAACAAAAACGTTCATACTTGCTGTACTAGTGTTCCTATTTAACGCGCGAGATATGACCAGTCATTTTGTGAAAGCAAACCGTGTTAACAATTCGAAAACAGCTTTCCCAGTGCAGTTTATTTCCATCCATGTAGTAGGATCCGAGCAGCACTAAAGACAGAAATGCTGGAAGAAAAGTCTAACGCATCTCACTAAGAACGAGTTGGATTTGATTGAAAAGTTTGAGCAGCGGTGCTCAAACTTTCCATTCCTTTACTCAGGACGGTTGCACGTCTTCAAAAATGCAGTGTGCCTCCAAAGAGCTTTCGTGCAATGGAGTCAGCAGTTCTGAACTTATACTTCGCTCATTTTACTTCTCTTTTCTACCAATGTTACGAATATGAAGATGAATCAGCAAGGGCGCCCGCAGAGGGGGCCCATTGGGGACACTTGCCCCCTCTCAGATTTCTGGAAAAAGTTAATGTAATTCGAAAGTGAAATTGTACCGATATTTTATAACAAAATGTATTGTTTTCTGCGACTTACAGCAACTATTATTATTATTATTGTTGTTGTTTTTATGCTTACAGTCTATTTTACATTGAATATAATCAAAAGGTAATTATCTAAATATAAAAAAAACAGCTTTTGTCCTGCATGAATTAATATGTTAAGTTTACAGTTATTCAAATTGTATATAGATATACAAAGTATGGAAATTACAAATGAATATAATTTAAGAAAAACATTAGTAGTAATAATGATAATAATAATAACAAATATAATAGAGATAATAATAATAATAATACATTTCTATGACTCTGCTCCCCCTGAGAAAAAATCTTGTGCGCCATTGCATCAGTGAAATTGACGAGGAGACTGCTCTGTGCTTTATCAGACTCTAGAGTGGTTATCAAGCGTATACATTTAAATGCAATACGGTTCTAATGAATTAAACGAAAGTTGAATATCTACCATACCAGTGACCACGGATAGCCTACTGGGAAGATTTGCATAAAAATATAATATACTAGCTACATTAATCGTCGCGGAGAAATACTTCAAGACATAGACAGCTTAAACCTCTTGAGCATCGCTGATCCATAACGTAAATGGAAATTCTCCTTATTACAAGGCTTTGAAAGAGACGTATTTTTTTTTAAAAAAAAAAAAAAACATATATTGACCTCTACTGCCACGTAAGTCACGACACGAAAGCTAAACTGCAAACTGAATTGATATATGGACATAGAAATAAACAATTCAACTCCTTATGAAAAGATAATAGAAAGGATCGTGTTGTAATACAATCATTACAAGCCACACAGACAAAGGATTGATGGATTGATTTGATGTTTTGAGTTTACTTTATGCACAGTAAGGCTAAACGGGACTAGACCTACAGTTTAAAGTGGGATCCGAACCACCATGTGCCTCCACCGACAGACAAAGAACCACCAATGCAGGGACTTCGGTGCCGAGCTCATGAGTAGACCACTAAACGCTCTCAGGCACCGGCTGGAGAACGTCAACAATAACCAGACCATATTTACATACGTATATGAAATGGCACTTACTTTGTTACCGTAAGAAATATACTGCCAAGAAAACAGAATAAGAACCTTGGTTTTCAAAACACGACAAGACCCCTCTGTGGATGCCTTTTGGTCCCCAGAGGGTTCTACACTCTGTCCCACCTATCTCTGGAGGAAGCGAACGATAACAAGTCTCTCCGCAAGTAGTGACGCGAGACGGCTCCACCAATGGACACGTGAGAGGGAACGGGATTGCATGGAAGGGAGGAAAGCGACTTCAGTTACCAGCCTTCCCAGTAGCGTGTACTGCTTCGCTCTGCCCAATACGCGGTTTCCTCCAGAGATAGATGATACAGGGTATAGGACCCCACTTTATTAAACGCTACTATAAGGAGAGCCTTTGATTTTGTTACACAATCACTTTGTATTGGAATCTGAAATTCCACCTCTGGAAAATTCTAATGTAGTCATTTGGTCATCCACAATTTAAGAACAGTTACATAAACGTACACAAGCAGTGAAGTACGTGGTGAAATGTAATACATTTCCTCACTTTTTCCTTTGATATTAATGCACACATTGAAACACGCTCATACCTCATATGTAATTCAGCTGGACACAAGTGATGTCAGAGTACTGGAGCCACTGATTAATGTGTTCAGTCCTTTCCAGGCGGACAATTCCTCTTGTCACTGTCACGCTCGAAAATTCCTTTGTCGTTCTATGGCATCCGGTTGTTTGCCTTTCGCAGAGCTGAAGTGGAATAACATCCAATTACTGACTGTACCAGTAAAAGCGAATGGCATAGATTAAATGTCATCCACTGTTTCAGTTTGCATTTCTCTATAATGGGAGGAGCTGATGTTTGCGGTTCGAATATCAGATTCACAAATATGGGAGATGTTATTGCTAACGCGATTTGGCTTCAATTTTCTGTCCATTTGCCAACACAATTATTGAAAATAGCAACTTACAAATCCACAAAGGTGGCAAAGTAGTTATCGTAACATACCATGAAGTTACAGGTTTGAACGTATCTTTTTCAAAATAGTTTGCCATCAAGGTAGTCCGACGACCGTTGTTGATTAATTGGGCCTCCCCGATGGTGCTGTGGTAGCGTCGTCGCCTTGTAGTCAAAGGGTCTTGGGTTCGATTCCCGGTGGAGGTTCAAAGTGGTTCGGATCCGACTTTAAACTGTAGGTCCAGTCCCGATTAGCCTTACTCTGCATAAAGTGGACTTAAAACACCAACTCCCTCAAAACTCAATTGTTGATTGATTAGATGATTTGGTTTATTTTACTTCGCTTTTCTGCCCCTTTTGGCTAGCGGCGAATATGAGGATGAGCGCTGTTATGATGAAATTGATCAAGGGACACTCTCAAAGAACATATGCCCCCCTCCCCCTCCGGCGTGGTAGCGCGCCGTGATAACCCCTCCGTCACGGAGGTAGGCGACGTAGCATTGTGCTTGTTACGTTGCATATGCATGTTTTGCTGACTTGCATGGGATTTTCTGGCTCAATGTTCTCCTGAATCAAAATTCTGAACAAATTATGCTTTCTGATAAACCGGAAAGATATGGTGTTCATACATTGCCCAGCCCGGACTCGAATCTGAAACTTTCGGTGAGGAAGCAGTGAGGAAACCATTCAACGCGTTTGACCATCATTGGAGCTTGGCGTTGCAATTGAGCTCTTAATATATCATTCAAATTCTTCTGTGCATTTCTTATTTGAGCGGGGACATAAAGGAATCAAGAATGCTGGCGTAGGGCATACAACACTAACAGACTTTCAGAACACACGTTGTTTTCTTAAAATAATTCTAATTTTATAAACACAAGAATACAGGGTGGCTCAATAAGTCACTTAACACCCTCAGTACAAGGCCACTGCGGCATGGAATGTGAAAATGGCGATGAACAATCATTGCCTGGCCAAGGGGGAACCACATTGACGCCACTCACACGGTCGGCGGCCATCTTGATGTCCGCCATCTTGAATTCAACTTCAGAATTTTAAATGGGAAGGGGGTCGTGCGACATATGAAAATGGGCTAGAATTTCACGAGAAATGCAATGGTGAAGGTTTTTTCGACGTATCTTTAACCAGTAAAAAGTTATGACTGAATTCTTGTACCAATTTGCTCCTTTTCGAGGTGTTAGAAAAATGCCTTAAAATTTGTTTAGCGCATCGGTAATGCATCGAGATCAAAGTGACGTCTAGGGAGAGACGTTCGCATGCCATTGCACATTATTTTAATCGGATACATCCATGAAGAGCTGTGCATTATGAATGGTTGTCGCGAACAATTTACAGTGTGACGCTTCCATTGAATTAAAAGTTTTTGCTAAATTGTAGCTTCTCACAATTCAACTTAATAAGTATTTAGAACAATAAATCATAATTCATACTTTTTCACTCTTTTCTTACTTCATAAAAAACCAAAAACCAAACAACAACGTGTTAATACCTAGTTCGCAACATGTACATAAACAGGCAAGTCACTAGTATTCTCTGACATCATCAGAAATAGGTTGAAGAAACACGTTAATCACATGCCAAGAACTAACCATAAATATTTGTCCAACAGTAACGGACATGTCCAATTTTGTATTCTGGAAAAAGTACGGAAGTCATATACATAGCTCGAACATTGTTTTTAACACTCTGCTACGTATTCAGCTTTTAGCACTTTTTGCATCGATTCGTAGTATCACAACGAACCCATTCGTGTTGCAAATTTGTCGCTGCAGCGTTGCAAACGCAATTAATTGCTTAATTGAATACTTTTTTGTTGTTGTTTTTTTCAAACACCGGGCGCCAACTGGGAGCAATATCGCCTCCTGGCGCTAATTGAAGCGATTTTCGAACAACTGAGAATCGCTTCCCGCACGTCAGCGCCACATGACGGACAACAATGCTCTGGTCGTATAATTTTTCGACAGTCTTTTTTTAATCTTTTTGGGAGGCTAAAACAGTGAAAAATCAACTTCCGCCCACGGCTTCCGAAAATGAAATTTCGGAACCAATTTTGCGAAATCCGTCCGTGAAAATATTTCAGTTGCAGCCTGCATCTGCCTTTCACGCACCCCCATCCCGTCCCCCTCCCGCCTCCTATTGTAGCGCTCAATTTACCGCGCAAATTTCAGTGTCGTAAATCGAGTATCTATATGAATGCAGCATATGCAAGTTTTGTTCCTGATCGTTTTAGTTGTATTTTTAACCTCTTCTTTTTTTTTTAAAAAAAAAAAGTTTTGCGGGGATACAGAAAAGGGGGGTGGGGGGCAGGGGGAGAAAACAATCGCAAACAGACAATTGAATGTTGCTACGAGCAGTGTAGCCACACCGCAATATATTTTCGTACCAGAACGTAACAAAAAAAAAAAACTCTCAACCGTTTAATGCAATTAGTTTAATAACTTTAGAATGAACGAAATAGTATGTGCCAAACGGCACCTGTTGCAGATATATTGGAATAACCTGTCACCAGTGATGTGCCGTACGCTATAAATTTACGTCTACATGCGCTGTCTACACGTAATCTACGCGTAGATTACATTAAGTTGTAGTTTGCAGAGACTACGTAGACAATATAAAGTGCATGAAAATTAATTTTCAAGGCTTTGTTGAAAGGAAAGTGACATTTCCAACTATATTGGTTCCTAACGAACTGAAAAGAATCCTATTTACAACAAAATTTCTCTTCTCTTCTATCATCAACTATGGAAGAAGATAAATAGTATGCAAGAAAAAACAACAGATGGCAGTCGTGAGGCAAAATTAGTATTTTTTCCCATAAAACACTAGAATATTTCCTGTATTAGGTTTCTTCCTAGGTGAGAAATTGTTCGAATTTGCAAGGAAGAGTATGAAAGGTTCTCCTCGCACGTTGCCAACTGATATGCAGTATAATTTTCAAGTTCCACAGCGCCCTTTGCTAAGTTATCACTTTTCGCAATGTTGTTTACATAGATTACGTAATCTACGTATAAAATAGTCTACGTGTAGAATGCAGACTATCGGTGTTTACGCGTAGACGCACATCACTGCTTGTCACATTCAAAGATTTCCATGTATCTAATGAGCGGCTCGGGAGTGAAATTTGATAACCCAATAAAACATGAAACCCAGAGAAACACTGGTGAAAATTCGACAATTGCTTTGTGGCTTATGGGTTACGCAGATGTTCCCGTGCGTTTCTGACCGTCGCCGGCTAATGAAGGAACTTATTCACTAGTGTACAGCAACTGGAGAGCGTGCAGCAACTGAATCCGATGATAATTCAATTTTGAACGGAGTGTGGGTTATGAAGTTTTACTCCCGAGTCGCTCTAATATTTTTACTATTTTAAGGTAACCATGGCTAAAGGTAGGAGTTCAACTCCTCTTCTGGACACGCCACTGCTATCTGTTCCACGGAAGTTAAGGATCGATTCAGCCTATTTGCTTTCAAAAACAAATTTAGTAACTGTTCATTATAAAAAATCACCCATATTTAAACTGCAAATTAGAAAAAAAAGCATTGAAAAGAATCATGTCTGACAATTGTCCTTAGATTTTCCACTTTCATCTCGAGACTTGACCCAAAAATCATGTTTCAAAATATATTCCAGCTGTATTTCTCTGCCAAATGTGGCAACGCTGACGAGGCTGCTTTGCAATGTTGCCAGGCTTATTGCCTTACTATCATAACCGAAAGTTCCATTTCCCAAACATTGTTGCCAACATCGCGCCATTCCCGGTTTCGCTTTCATTTGTTTGCGTTCGGACCGAAAAAAATAAAAGCTCGGAAGGGAAAAGGGATTTCATGTGAGGGTTGATTTGCATACGAAAGGGCCGTTCACCCCCTACACGTGAGGGAGGAACAGTGAATGCATAAGGAAGATGGGATTAATAAGATGACGCTGGGGGACAACAGAGGGGGACTCTGGTACAGGATATCCATTCCCAACATTGTACGGTGTACGAGTGAATCAAGGGATATGTAAACCGTACATAACTGTGATTCAATATGGGAAGGAATTGGTCGATACAAGCAGAGAAAGAGAGACAATATAACTCACAGTGCATAATTAATTCTTTTAATGTTCCTAAGCAAAAGTTTGCCCAAACCTGAACTTATTGTGAACAGTGGGCTCTCGTACGAATTTAGATTTAATCGATGTACTTCGCTTCAAGGTTATAATAAGTTTCCTAAATTAAATTTATATATACATAAAATCATCACATAAGGTTCAAAATCCAACAGCAACAGCAAGATGGTGCATTTTTCATTTTAAATAACCTTCAAACTGTTTAGCAAAACAACTACGAAACAACCGTGTAAAGTCAATAACAACAGATTTCTGAACCATGGCCTTCAAAGAGACTACAAAGCAGATCTGCCGTTCCAAATTTGATTTGAGTATTGTCGTCAGAATAGCAGATCGGCATCAAAGTACAGTAAAACCTCGTTAATCCGGAATCTGATAAGCCGGACTTCGCTTAATCCGGACAGGCAAAAGGCAAAGCAGAAAAAAGCAGAATGCAAAGTTTTAAATGTGGCTAGAAGTAAATAATCGCACATCGTCATAATATGGGTATCGTGTATATACGTATTGCATTGTATGTAGCCTACAGTATTGCTTTACATTTTACTGTACTGTACTGTATTTAGGCCTATGTCCTTTAAGTACACCATAATAAACATGTTTCGTTGCTATAAACGGAGTTTTAATGCACTTTCTACTGTTCTTTTAGGTTATTTAAATTAATCCGAACTTTCCTTAAACCGGTCAACTTATCTCCTAACTAGTCCGGATTAACGAAGTTTTACTGTAATTATCTTCTTGAGAAATTCATTTTTGTCGCATCGAAGCCGACCATCGTGTAGATGACGTCACAATACGAGATCTAAAATAGTCTCGGTTTCGAACTCACGAGGAAATAATATACTAAAATGTTTTTAAAAACAGTTATTAAAGCCAAATAAACCATACAATTTGTTTATCCATTATATAAAATCTGAACTCCCTTGTCATGCCTGAATAAGTCACATGTAAAGCAATTTTGATTCAGATTGTACTACGTGCACAAATCAAATCAAATCAAATACATGTAGAAGGATGACTATCCTACAACATATAAAAAGTTAAACCAACCAATGTTAACGGGAAACTTGTTCAACACCTATTTGAACAAAGAAAAGGGATGGGGATTGTAATTCCAGTTCTAACACCATTAAGCCTTGTTTCCATGGTATGAAAAACTCAATATGCTGACCAAGGCAGAAATTTATTTTATTATAAAACATAAACTAAACGTAACGTTTCAACCTTCTAGCAAGGTCTTCTTCAGACTCTGCACCAAGTACAAATGTAACAAGGTACAAAAACAGGACGATATATATACACAAACATTACTCCCCTCCAGACTATTAGAAAGTTGTTCTGGAACATTCTAGCAAATACAAAATGCTACAAATGCTAAATTCTACAAATGCCCCAGGCTCAAATCCTGGATACGCTACTGTGCACAAAGTTCCTTTCGATCTATATTTCTCATCAATCCTTCTCCGATGGACATATCAACGCGATAAATTTGAGAACCACTTCAAATGAATAACAATAGATGGAACTGCGGCATTGAACTGTACTCACCTTTCTTCACGAAACCGAAGCTGGAGTCGTTGAAATTCTCAGGTACCATGAATTGCATCTTTCTGTAAATAGAAAAAGTACTTTTGTAAATCGACACTGGGTTGAAGTAAAGTATATGATAATGTAGCTTGAACATTAAGCAATCGCAATGAAACAGACTGAAATAAGTCCTGGTAAATTTCTCGTAAGGGACAGATGAAATTTGCTACTTTTTTTATTTCAATATTCCTACTTACGTATTCTGCATTGAGAAACATTGTTGAAGGTGGCATTTCGCTTATTTCACGGAAATAAGTTCTATTTCCGACATATCGAGTAAGTTTTCTTCGTTTCTTTTTGCCTTCGGTAACACGCAAAATGGCAGTCACAGTTTCACTACCGTACTCGGCATGCAGTGTTTCCACTCCACGGCACCCAAAAATACCTACGTAGCCCCACAAAGCATTGACGCATAGCCCCACGAACCATTCATACATAGCCCCACGAACCATTCATACATAGCCCCACGAACCATTTCCGGTAAGGTTAGGTTAGGTAGGGTTACGTATAGGTTACAATAGTTAAAAATTGGTTTTGAAAAAAAATATGCGTAGCCCAACACACCATTGTCGCATAGCCCCACAAACCATTGACACATAACCCCACGAACCATTGACACATAGCCCCACAAACCATTTGCGGAAACGTACCTTCTTCAGTTACAAAGACACGTGTTTGGAAACACTGACCGGGATTACATCATTACACACAGCCTACATCCACCTCAGTTGCGGCTCGTGCCTAAAATAACAGGTTAAGAAGTACATTTATAGGCAATGAAAAACAAATAGTAAGTGTCAGTGGGCCCCCCACAATTTAAAACGTCTTTTCTGTCTTCATCCGTCCATCTGGAAAATGGTGTCTGCAACAAATTACACATTAAGTCATTTACTGGGTTCATTGTACAAACCACAGATCAACACATGAACACAACACACGATAGGGAACGCGAAACACACACGCGGATCAAGATCTCGCGAGAACGCAACGATTTTGCCACAACCACTGGATGCAATGTTTTCTGTCGACGAGAAAACTGCTGCACCTAGATGGCGACACCCGTTTAATTTCAATGCTAGGTGACGTCACCATTGCCATGACAACCGGCTAAAGTCTTCCGCAACCTGGCGGCGTCTGCTCTTGGTTTCTTTATACTACGACGAACTCCTACGTGCATAGCGCCGAGCGGCGTATTATTTGAGTATTATTGTGTGCGTTCTTCTGGGAAACAGTTTAATTTAACAAGCAAATGAAAAATGTCAATATTAATTTGAAAATGAGGTGAAAACATCTGCACTTGTTGCACTTGGCCAGCCGCCACTGATCCACCTGGAAGTAAATGGATGCAAGACCTTTCGTGCATCGGTCATACATTCATATCGAAAAATAGATGATTTACCGGCAATATTCAATGAACGATGCGAGAAAAGCACTTCCCCGAACTTCCAGAAGTATAAAGAAACTGGATTCGGTAAGTAATTTCTCCTGTAAACTTGATGAAATCCGTCTGTCCCTTACGAGAAATTTACCTAATTCCTGAAATTAGATCAATAAATATCGAGTCTAGTAAAACTAATGTCGTCAGGGGAATAAATTGCAACAGAAATGAAATGAACTGCCTCTGTAGTAAAAAGAATATGTGGCGAAAGGGTCTACCACACTCTGACCTGTAGGTTCGCCGCCATCTTGAAAAAATCACCTTGAAAATTTTAAAAAAAAAAGAATCTCATAAACGGTACATCATACACAAAAATTAAAGATAACCAAAATGAAAGAGCAGAAAATTTGATAAATTAGGTTTTTTGTTTGATAGAGCTGTCATAAATCTTAATTCAATTCGAAAGTTGAATTGGAATGGTAATTTCAGTTCGTTTACGTCCAAGATCGGTGGACCTTGTCGCAATTGTCCTTCCTGTAACTTTTAAGGAGGGAAGAGATCGCGTTTTTTCGTGGTACACAATTGCCCTAGATTCCAATTCTGAATGCGCTACTGCGAACAAAGGTCATTTTGAACTTGAAAATCTGATACATCTCTGTATTTCATGCACTTAACGCCAAGTGGGAGTTACTTAGATTTTCCAATAGATGGAGTTGAATACAACATTTCTACCAATCATAGATATGAAACGGTGCAGAATTCACCTGACAGTGACGTAAGTTTATACATTAAGTGCGGTCAAATATGGGAAAAAACATTACAGATTAATTAGCGTTTTTTTGTCGCCACTGGCAAGTTAACATGCAGTTTTTAGACACTTTTCAGTAAGAGATTTCATAGACCATAAAGTAAATAAAATATAAATTTCCATTATATAGTTTCATGACGTGTCTTGACGCTCGTTGAACGACGTATACTTTCTTCTCGTTACATTATCTAATGCAAGTAACTGTATGTTTCAATAGCATGTTACGTACCCAATAGGACCAAGTAATGTGAATAGTTTGCCAAAGACGAATAGAGATGGCAGCACCAGGCGTGCAAGGTTAAGAATTGGCATAATATATGTGAATAATTTTATAAATAAGAACAAAGCAAATTGGAAAGATGAAAAACAATAGAATATATTATAAGAAGACAAAGAATAAATATGAAAGAAGTAAATTAATATACATATCTTATAAATCAAATCAATGATCACATGTAAGTTAATATGAAAATTAAGGAAGTCAAAGCACTGATACAAGTTTGTGTCTTTGAACAGATATTGCATCTGTTTGTTGATTTACCATTCCCGTAGCGGAAATTTTGTTTACATCAGTGGCGAGCGCGTTCCGATCGACGCCCCACAGCACTTTTTGGTTGCGCAGTTTAACTGTAGCACCTACTTGGATGCGCGTGTAAATCGTTGGCACCAAGTATACACTTTGTTGTTGTACCTAGTTAGTGGTGGCGCGTTCCGATCGAAGCCCCAAGGGAGGATATTAGTATTATTCCCAAAGCTTGGAGAAAAAAGTTGGTAAAGGATAAAGGAATTCGTTAATTAGTCAAAACCTAAATAAATTGAAATCCAGAGGGAAGTTCTCAAAGAAGATAAGAAGGAAGTCCCTATCCAGAACGTCCATTGAGAAGGAAGTCCATATCCTCCATATTATTTATTTATTGAAATTTCCAGTACAGCAGAAGCCATTTTAAACCAGAAAGAAACAACAATAAAAACAATAGACTAAGATTAAAAACAAAAGAACGGATAACACAAAATAAACAAAAATAAAACAAGCCAAAAATGTACCAAGGTAAAAAGATCAGTTTCAGAAAAGCATTACTTATGTACAATTTTTTCTATGTTGCTGATAAAAAATGAATATGAAGTGAATATATCTATTTGGTTTGAGATTATATTGAACTGATTCGGTAGCCTATGGAAAAGTGATCGTTGTATGAGTGAGAGCCTGGGAGTTGTAGTGTGGAAAGTTTCCTTGCTCCGTGTTTTATGTCTGGGCACTCTGAGTGAGAGTTCGTGGAGTGGGATGCTGCATCTTAAGTTTCCATTTATAATCTTATATAGCAATTTCATATCTGCAATGTATCTACGAGTTTCTGGAGTATTAATATGCAGATTTACAAGAAGATCTCTCTTAGGCAGGTGTCTTAGGGGAGGCACTCTATATCGAACGATGGAGAGGAAAAAGCTGAGAACACTGTCGATCTTGGAGGTATGAGAATGGGCAGCCATGTTCCAGATTGGTGAACAATATTCTAGAATGGGGGACACAAATATCTTGAAGTAAATGGCAAGTGCTTTCGGGTTATTGATTTCGGTGAATCTGTAAAGTAGGCCTAGCATACGCATTGCCTTTTTTGTGATGGTTGATATGTGATTATCGAAATTTAGTTTTGAATCTATGAGGATACCTAGATCTCGGTGTTGTGCTTCTTTTGTTAGAGGGAGGTCGGTGAGTGTATAATTACCTTCAAGAATGTTTTGCTTCAATGAAATTGTTATGTATGAGCATTTAGAAGGGTTTGTGGACAATTTCCATCGCTTACACCATTCAGAGAATATGTTAATGTCATTTTGGAGAATTTGCATGTCTGATGGGTGTTTTATTTCTCTCATAATCTTGCAATCATCAGCGAACATTAGAATTGTGCTTGAGATGGGGGAATTAAAGAGGTCCGTGAGATCATCCAGATATAATACAAATAACAGAGGGCCAAGAACGCTTCCTTGCGGCACACCAGATATAACAGGAAGCCAGTTAGAATGAGTTCCAGAAAGTAAAACGCGTTGTTGTCTATTTCTTAGATAGTCTTTCACTAATTTTAACGTGTTTCCAGTGATGTTAAATCTGTTAGATAATTTATGCAGTAAATAGTGGTGATCCACTGAATCAAAAGCTTTGGACAGATCAAAGTAAACAACATCTAACTGATTACGATTAGTAATTGCGTTTATGGCACAGGATTGCATACAAGACAGATTGGTAAGGCATGAAGAATTTGGAAGAAAGCCGTGTTGTGCTGGGTTAATGTAAGGGGATGTGAATTTCAGAAGTCTTTTTTTCAGAATTTTTTCACAGACAATAGCAAGTGTGGAAAGGAGAGAAATGGGCCTATAACATGTAGTATCGTTAGCATTTCCAGATTTAAAAATAGGAATGATATTTGCTTTCTTCCATTGAGTGGGAAAGCAGCCTTCAGAGAAGCACCTATTGTATAACATTGCAAGAGGAGTAGCTAGTGAGTGAGCTGTTTTTTGAAGGAAAATAGTAGGAATATTGTCTGGTCCAGATGCTCGGTGAGAAGAAAAGGAGGTAAGGAAGTGCAAGACTTCTCCTGGTTCTGTAAAGACGGTAGAAAGAGAGTGAGAGCAGATAGATTTGATAGGCGGGTGATCTAAAACATCATTTGAAACAAAATTATTTTGAAATGTTAGATTGAATAGTTAAGAAGGAAGTCTAGATCCAGACCGCCCATTGAGAAGGAAGTTCCGATCCAGGCCGTCCATCAAGAAGGAAGTCCCGATCCAGATCCTCCATATTGAGAAGGAAGTCCAGATCCAGATCGTCCATTGAGAAGGAAGTCCCGATCCAGATCTGCCCATTACGAAGGAAGTACAAATAGAAGAATATCCAAATAGAGAAAATAAATAATAAAAAGAATATTGAGATGAAAATTGACTAAACGAGAAAATTATAGAAGAATGTAGCTTATCATGTAAATAGTCTTACTCCATGTATCCTGCTTTAAATAATATATTCGTTTAAACGTCTCCATTGGAAGGCATCCTGTCTGGTTTCGTTGTCTACAAAGAACCCTACCCTGTAGATAAGCTAACTGAGTTTTAAGTTTAAGGTTTATGTACCTTTGCACCAAATGAAGGTAGCATTAAATAAATGGCGACCAACTTTTGGGGCTAGAGAATTAGGAACCAGACAGCGAAGAGAGAAAGAATAACTGAAAATGGAGGAAAAGGATAAAGATGGAAATGAGAATGGAGAAGCTACAATGAAGGAAGACGGAGAAAAAAAGGAAACTTTCATTTGTTGCGGAGAGGAAGGAAACAAGGAAGAAATTATTTTCTGTGTCACATGTAAGGAAATGAAACATTGGACGTGCGAAGGAATAAGAACGGAGAAATACATAGCAATAAGTAAAAGGGAAGAAGATTATACATGTAAGGAATGCAAGAAGGAAAAGCTAAAAGAAAAGCAGAAGAAGACAGAAGAAATAAACTTGATGGAAATGTTCCGAATGCTGTCAATGCAGATAAATGAGAACAACAGAGAAGTAAAAGAAAAGTTAGAAGAAAATAACCAGGAAGTGAAAGAAAGGCTCGATGAAAATAGTAGAAAATTAGAAGCAGTAAGATATGAAAGCAAGAAGATGTACGAGAAAATAACAGAGACATGTGAAGAAAATAGAAGATCATTGGAAAAGAAGATAGAAGAAACAACACTGCTAATTGAAAACAAAAGCGTGGATATAAATAGGAAGATCGAGGAAGAAGTTTCAAAACTTAGAGAGGAGAATATACACAGAACCAACAGTATGGAAAGAAAAATTGTTGAAAATAAATCGCAAATAGAAGCAGTATCTTCTAGAGTAGATGCAAATGAAGACAAGATAGAAGAAGCAAAGATTCTGATAAAAGATAGAAGTTGGACGATGAAAGAGGAAAGTTCCAATGACGAGCATGACAGCAAGATAGACGAAGAAGCTATAAAGTTAAGCGAAGGAAACAAAGAAGAGACAGATAAGAAAATAGAAGAAGAAGAAAGAGGAATAGCAAGGGATGAAAAATTTACTTTTCAATGTAATGATGAAGAAATCCAGGTCGAAATGAAGATGAAAGAAGAAAGTTCCAGTGACGAGTCTCTGACGGAGGAAGAAAAGAAGCATACACATAACCGAAGATGTAAACAAAGAAGGAAGAAAAGTAAAATGAGATTTAGATATATTCACGTAAAGACATGGAAGAAGAAGAAGAGAAAAAAATTAAAAATAGAAAAGAACATGAAGAAAGTTAATAATATGCTAAGAAGGGTCGACATAGATCAAACGGATTTTGATTCTACTTCGCCAAAGAGAAGGAAGAAGAAGATGAGACGGAAAAGACAAGGAGAGCATGCATTTGATGAAGATCTAGAACAGAAGAAGTCTTGGCAGAAACCAGATTGGAAGAAGAGAGAAATGAAAGTAATTTCTTTATTGGAAGAAAGTTGGAAGAGGAGGAAGAAGGATCTTAAGAAGAATAGAAAAGAAAATAGAAGAAAGAAAAGAAATGGAGGAAGAGAAAAAGAAAACAAGATAGTGACAAGCAAAGAGTATCTGAAAGAATCGGAAGAAACAAATATGACTGAATAGTGCAAAGGAAGGAGATGTTATGACTTATTTAGACTGGCAAGCAGACGTTTCTAGAATTAATAAAGTTCTCTGAAAAAGTTCCAGTTTACCAGAAGAAAAATTCGTGGAATTATTAGTGATCTATTTGAAGGAAGAAAATTTTAGTTCTTTAATGTTAGTTCCTGTAAGAAGATATATAGATATGATAGTCATCGTTGGAGGAAAATCTATTCTGCAAGTTATATCTAAAGAAAGAATAATGAATGCTAATTTATGTCACCACTCCATTGAACAATGAGACCTATAGTGAAAGATCAAACCTGTAAAAGGAAAGATGCCAAAGAAAGTAATATGGAAAATGGATGTAAACTTTTCAATTGTACGAACAGAAGAGAAAGAAGAGAACAGTTAGGCACAGAAGGAAGTTAATCATGAAGAAAACTCTCAGGAAAAAGGAAAAAATATGAAAGAATATCGAATAGTATCAGTAAAACATATTCTTTGTAAGCTTAGACGATTAAAAGTCATCGTGTATTTAGAAAAGTGCAAATGAAACGGGTTGTAATCCCAGAAGTTAAAGAAGAATCGGTTGTATTCCGAGAATGGGTTGCAATCCTAGAAAATAAATATATCTAGATACATGCTGATATGAAATTAAGGTTGATGTGAAGAATTGTGGTAGCTGATAGAAACACTTAGATGGTCAACTTAGAGAAGAGAGAGAGTTCTTTGAAACGGAAAAATCTGAACTAACTGATAATCTGTAGAGAGATTGCTGAAAGAAGAAAAGGATGAAATGAAAATTACTTTTTTGGCAGGACATCGTCAGGCAAAGACTATCTTGGAGAGAACAGACGAGCAGACTTGCAGGAGATGAACTATTGAAGAATTATATTTTGTATCTAGAAATAACTTAAGATGTCACGAATATTTCCGGAACGGTGAAAAGATATCTAGGAACGAAAACAGAAAGAAGAGATAAATCGAGAGATGAGGAAAAATGCTGCATGCCAGGAGATATAATTTCACAGTGAAAGTGAAAAGCAATGTAAGCAGAGAAAGCTATCAAAAAGTTATTTTTCATATATGAAGGCCCATATGAAGTGATAAGTACTTTTAGAAATACAGTTCTTCTAAAGCACATAAAAACAGATGTAGAAAGGAGAGAGAATTTAGATAACATTAGAAGATATAATTGTACAGAAGAGAAGAAAGAAAGCGTCAAGAAGAAATAATAGACTTGTACATATATAATTTGAAAAAAATGTATCTGCATATATATTATATATTACGACAAATTTTTTTTATGGCCAACGGGGGGAATATTGTGTTACGTACCCAATAGGACCAAGTAATGTGAATAGTTTGCCAAAGACGAATAGAGATGGCAGCACCAGGCGTGCAAGGTTAAGAATTGGCATAATATATGTGAATAATAGTAGTGTGTTTGATACTACGGACAGTGCGAGAAAGGAAGAGCTTCTCTCCAGCAGCTTTGCTACACTTAAAACTTGCTTAACATGAGCATATGAGTTTTTTGCTCAAGTGTGGAGCTCTTCCTAATCCAAGATTTTTGTAAAAATGCCCTCGGGAATTTTTCAGAAAGGAAGAGCTCTTCAGATTGATTTGTGCATACTTAAAACTTGCTTAACATGTCCATATAAGTTTTTTGTTCAAGTGTAGTACCTGCCTAACCCAAGAGTTTTGTAATCGGAAAGTATCAACCCCCCTCAAGCAGATTTTTGTCTATAAACTTGTATCCATACCTACCTATACATATTTACTTCAGGTTTAAGTTCAATTGGATACCATTCAATTTGCTTATTTAATATTAAAACAATGTAATATGCAGAGCTCCCTTCTAGAATTGCTCCGTGTTTGCATGTTTCCCCATCGGTGTCAGTGTGTGGAATTCCCGAGACGGTAGTATTGATTTTTGCTTTGCATGTTTCTCCTCAGTGCCAGTATTTACAGAAATTCCCGAATATTGCATCAGCCAGTATTGTGAGACTGACTGAGGAGAACAGACGTGTTGATACAGTGCTTCTCATACTTACTGGTTTAAATATTCATATTGAACAATATAAAATCTGATATTTGTTGTAATCCACTCATATTTAGAGTCAAGCTTATATTTGTCCCAGCCTGTTATACATAACAAGGTTATTGCCATTCTATACATGCATGTTCGTGCAGGCATTTGCGCTGGGTCAGTGTGAATGAATATTTATTCTCTTTTTCCACTTATAGGCTATTGGCTTTACAACCTGTCATAAGATAAGCATAGAGATTAGATTTGAATCCCAGGAAATTTTATATAAATACCAAAGCCAAAAATATTAAGTGTATACACACATACATACATACACACACATACAAATCACACAGCTGAACCCAACTGATATTTTTATCCAGTATAAAGTTTTGAATTGAATCCCAGGAAATTGTATATAATAAACAACAGCAAAAATGCCAAATCAAAAATATTGCAATCAGTGTAATAAGAATATATTTAGCTCTAATTGGGCCAGACACCAAAAAATTTGTAACCCGGACAAATACAGAACTCCCACAAAAATTTGCCCCAAATGCAATAGAAAATATAACATGGAATACTTCACATATAAACATAAAGATACTTGCTCTGCACAGTCATCAATACAACCATCAACATCTGGTCTGAAAAGAAGGCACGAAGCACCTCTTAATGCCAGAGCAGCAAAGCAGCCACGCCATGATCCTATCCGTAGCAGTTTTAACGGCCAATTAAGGGATCACAGGTTTGTATCAGAGCCAAGATGTGGCATTGAGAATTTCTTGAACAGTGTAAATCCTAAAGTGCAGGCAATTCTAAATGCACAAAATGGCTCTTATAAGCTCTCTCTCAAATTGTTTGTACAATATAAGAAGCCAAACGCTACAAAATTTACACACCCCCACGTAACAGAAACTGTACCGGTATATTCAAATCCAAATTTAGACACAATAATAAGCAGTTTAATGGATCAACTAAATATCAAACACTCTGAATTTGCGGCAAAAGAGTCCGGATGGAGCCTATGCGGCTCTCCGCACAAGCTATATGTTAATATTTCTGAATTCAGCCCATTACAAGGATCTACATATGTGCCATTACCTGCCAACATCAAAAACAAAAGAGCCGTGGTCAATATAAAAAATAATGACCAGAAATGCTTTTTGTGGTGTATTTTAGCTGCTTTGTATCCAGTTTCAAGGAATCCTGAGAGAATAACTTATTACAAACAGCATGAACATGATTTTGACGATGCAATGGAGGGTTTGGAATATCCAATGTCAGTTCAGAATATTGATAAATTTGAAAAAAGGGCCAGGCACATCAATGGCAAACAATTATCTATTAATGTATTTATTTGTTCCACTGGCAATTGCCCGATAGCACCTCTCAGAATCAGTACAATTGATGATGAATCTGCAATTCCGATTGATCTGCTCTTAATTGAAGGGGATGATACACACCATTATACTCTGATACATAATCTTGAAGCTTTGGTGAGAACACAACTAGACAAATCCAATACAATATTCAAGTTGTGCAGAAGATGCTTAACTGTATTTGATGGTCAAAAAATGGTAAAAGGGGTTCGTGAAAAAAATGCAGAAATTGCTAAAAACAAGTTAATTGAGCATCTGAAATACTGTGGGAATCATAAACCTGTTCATATGGTGATGCCCAATCCAAGTGAAAATTGCAAATTCAAAAAGAATGAAGCCTTGTTGGAACACCCAGCATATATTGTCTGGGATTCTGAATCAAATCTCAAATCTCTTGCATTCTGCAATCCAGATCCCGAAGAATCTTCAATTACACCATACCAGCTACATGAACCTTCCAGCTTTTGTTATGTGGTTGTACAGGATGGTGTAGCTAGTGAGCCATACTTATACAAGGGACCAGATGCCATCAAAATATTTGCACATAGAATAGAAAATGTGTGCCGTGACATAGCATCTAACATCTTATTAAAATCAAAACCCATGTTGCCTTTAACAGAGAAACAGATTGAAGATTTCAACAATGCAGAAAAATGCCCGGTATGTGATTCTGAATTTTCAGATACAAATATCAAGGTACATCACCATTCACATACAGATGGTAAATTCTTAATGGCCCTGTGTAATAGCTGTAATATTAAGATCAAGAGACCAAGATTCATCCCCATATTTTGCCATGGAGCATCCAATTATGATTTCCATCATCTGATCAGGTACGAGGGGTTTGAGAAGCAGAATTTAAATATTTTAGCTGAAAATGATGAGAAATATATATCTATTAGCAAGATAATTAAAGTTGATGGTGTTCCTATTCACATAAGATTTCTTGATTCTTACAGATTTTTATCTGCTAGCCTGCCCACACTGGCCTCTCAATTACCTGATGATCAATTCAAAATCACAAGTGCCTCGTTTCCAAATCAGGACCTGAAATTAATTAGGCGGAAGGGTGTATATCCATACGACTATGTTACAGATTTTTCTAAATTTGATGAGTGTTCCCTGCCACCACAAGAAGAGTTTTACAGCAAAATCAGAGGATCTGGAATCACTGATGAAGATTATCACCATGTTTGTTGATGTGGAACAATTTAAAATGCAAGACATTTGGTGATTATCACATGGCATATTTAAAACTTGATGTCACCCTCTTAGCTGATATATTGCAAGCATTCAGAAAATCTTCCATGCAAAATTATGGACTGGACCCAGTGTATTTTTACAGTGCTCCGGGCCTAGCATGGGCCGCAACGTTTTTCAACACCAAAAAGCAATTGGATCTGATCCACGATCAAGATATGTATCTGTTTATGGAGAAATGTATAAGAGGAGGGATGGTGCAATGTTCCCAGAGATATGCCAGAGCAAATAACAAATATATGATTGATTATGATCCAGCACGGCCATCAAATTTTATACTGTATGTAGATGCAAACAGCCTCTATGGTTATGCCATGATGCAAAAACTGCCATATGCAGGTCTTGAGTGGGTTGAAGATTTCAATATTGAGGATCTTAAGAATTTTGATGACAGTGAATATGGCCTATTCTTAGAGGTTGATCTGACAATTCCTGATAATTTACACAACAAATTTTCTGATCTGCCCCCAATTCCCGAGGTTCAGTGCTCACCTGGCTCTAAACAGAAGAAGCTCATGATGACTCTGGAGCCGAAACAGGGATATGTCACATATTACAAAAACCTCCAGTTCCTGATGAAACATGGTGTTCAAGTGACCAAAGTTGCCAAAGTTTTGAGGTTCAGGCACTCAAGATGGTTGAAACCATACATTGATACAAACACGGAGCTTCGAACATCTGCAAAGAGCCAATTTGATAAGGCCTTGTTTAAATTGATGGTGAATTCTGTATATGGCAAAACTATTGAAAATGTCAGAAAACATACCGATGTTAAAATAATTACTGACCCCAGCCGGAGCAAAAAATTGGTTGCAAAGCCCAACTTCAATTACAGAAGAATTTATGATGAGCACATGGCACTTTTCAACATGATGAAAACAAAGATCAAATTTGATAAACCTATTTACGTAGGGGCTGAGATATTGGAATTGTCCAAATTACATATGTTAACATTGTATTATGATGTGCTGAAACCTTTTTATGGTGATCGTGTAAAATTATTGTACATGGACACGGATAGTTTTATTCTTGATATTCAAACAGAAGATGTTTATCAAGATATGTCACAGCCTGAATTGTTTCAATACTTTGATACCAGTGAACATACAAGAATTCAACCCCACAACAAAAAGGTGCCTGGCAAGTTAAAAGATGAGACATGTGGTGATGCTATTGTGGCATTTGCTGGGTTAAGTGCCAAGGTGTACAGTTTTAAAACATGTAGTGCAGTTGTCAAAAAGGCCAAGGGCATTGGTAAAGTAGTTGTGGAAAAAGAGCTTGTATTTGAAGATTATAAAAATTGCATCAAATCACAGAGTTCAATTAGAACATCAGAAAATAGAATTCAGAGTGAGGATCACTTATTGACTTCAAATATTGTAAGAAAAGTGGCCCTGGACCCACATGATGATAAGAGATGCATTTTATCATGTGACATACATACTTTACCTTGGGGTCATTGCGATTTGAAAAATGGGGATCAATGCCCAATTACAGAGCATGATTTGAAATAAATAAACATGCCTATGAACTTATTTGGGTTCAAAAAACAGGCTATTATGGAGCTGCCAACACTACAACCCTCTTCTGATATGCTGTCTAAACTGAGTGGCTTGTTAATTATTCATCTGAACAGCATACTTACAGATAATGATGATGAAACAGGCAAAATATTGTACATATTTAACAATAATTTAAATCATTACCAATTACCTGTGGGTGGGCAATTGCAATTTATTACAACCCCTGAGGGTGATGTTAAAATTTCAGTAGGGAGAAATATTTATAGAATCAAGCACTCAAACATGATTTCTGGCACTGTATATACTGTTTCTGCTGGTGACTGCTTATATATTGAGGTCCCTGGATCATATGACAAGCTTATACCCTTTTTTATAGAATTAAGAATCAGATACTCTATAATAAATAACCATTAAAAGAAAATGCCTAATGATATATTTGGCCATACAAGACATGAAGATCACAGTGATGAGATTCTGATGCTTGATGTCAGAGTCAAGAAATTAAGAAGTGATTTACAAGCTTTACAAACCACACTCAATGCCAGTCTTCAATTAGAAATTACAAATTTGCAATCACAATGCATGGACCCTCTTCTTAAAATTGATTCCGAACTCAAAGTGCTGCTTCAGAAATATACTGATCTGGCAACATTGGATAATTTTCAAAGTTTAGAAGAGGCTGTAGCAGCTCTTCAAGCCAAATTTAAGACCCAGGCCACCAACTCTGAGCAATTGAAACAGCAATTGGAAGAGCAGATATATAATGTCCAGGCACAGCTCCAAACAATTGTCAAAAGCATAAAATCACAGGAAGATTTTGATCTAGTGATTTCCACTCTAAAAGAACAGATTCAGTCACTCCAGATACCTAATCTGGATCCTCTGCACAATGCCATAGCCGAGGTTAAAGAAAAAATTGAGACACTTGAAAATTTTATGAACAATTTGCCATCTTCTGATGCTTTGAATGCAATAACTCGGAGTGTAGCCAACATTAAGCTGCAACTTGAAACATATGAAGATTTTGGAAAAATTCAAAGTACCATAACCCATCTTGAAGGTACAATAGCAGCAGTGCAAAGTGATTTGACAAATGTACAAGAATCTCACCTGCCTGGGATTGTAGATACCCTTGTTAGTGTCCAGCAACAGATCACAAAGCTTGAAAACCTCAACACCGAATCTGAGCTATCTCATTTTCATCACTTGATCGATGATATCCAAACAAAGCTTGAAATTTTACAACAATCCACACCCTCTCAGGCAGATATAGCCCTGCTCCAAAATGCTATGCAAAATGTGGCTCATGCTTCTGAATTAAATGATGTGAAATTGGCACTTGAATCTTTGCAAAATACTGTAACAAATCTTCCTACATCACAGGAACTTAAAAATATTAAGAGGGCAGTGAATCGCATATTGAAATCAGAAGATATCAAGAATATCCAGGCAGAGATCAAGCAACTCACACAGACAGTGGCCATTCTACCAACCAATCAACATATTAATGAATTGCATGCCCTGTTTGAGGATATCAGAAGACAGGTCCATGATCTTACTGCTCAAAATTCAAAATTGGCGGTTGTTGAAAATTTGCAACAAATTGTAGCTAATATCAAGCAACAGCTAGGAACCATGGAATCCAATCAAGCAAATGCTCTGTCTGTTTTTGCCACACAGCTTCAAGAGATTGTGCAACAATACAAGAAACTTATTGTGGACATAAAAATCAAGCCAGGCCATGATGATGTTGTTAGGACCATCAATGAGCACCTTGAATCTGTAACAAGCAGATTGCTCACAGCAGAAAAAGAAATAACAGGCATAATCGAGAATCCAAAACATACAGTAATTCTTGAATTGTACAGCATCCCCAACAAAGAATATGATTCTCCATTTACACCAGGTGGCAAAATATATATGCTGTCCCCTGCACAATTTTATTACCAGTTTTTTGTTGGGGGCACATTGAGACCAATCAAGATCAAATATTGGCTTCAACCACAGGCACACCACTACCCCACCTTATCAATAACAAATGCTGAGAACAAAGTGAAAATCACCAGTGTAGAGTTAGAGGATTTTACAGATCCCAATACATTAGAAACAGCCTATACTGAAGATGATGGCTCTCTGGAATTTAAAATACATATTGGAGACAAATTATATTTAGAAAATCCTGCAGTCTCAGCTGCTGAACACCCCATAGTTGCAATATTCTTGTTTACATATTATGTCTAGACAAATTATTGTTGATGAATTACACAGACAGGCCAGACATAATTTTAAGAGACTGCCAGTAGTAACAAAGGGCATAGATGATTTATGGCAGAGCGACTTGATTGAGATGGCAAGTGGACAGCTGAAAAACTTAGACAAAATCAACAAGGGCTACAAGTATCTACTCACTGTCATAGATACATTTTCAAAATTTGCCTGGGCTGTGCCACTCAAATCCAAGACTGGAAAATGTGTTACAGAAGCCTTCAGGACAATCATCAATCAGAGTGGAAGATCACCGCGCTATTTGCAAACAGATAATGGCAAAGAATTTTATAATTCAGTGTTTCAACAATTTATTAAAAGCCGGGCAATAAAACATTACTCGAGTTACAGTGATCTCAAAGCCTCGATTGTAGAGAGATTCAACAGAACCCTAAAAAATCTTATGTATAAACAATTTACACTTCAAGGTAATTATAAATGGATTAATATTCTTCCAGAACTTCTACATAAATATAACAACTCGGTCCATTCCACAATCAACATGAAACCCTCTGAAGTAACTTCATCTGATGAGCAAAAATTGATCAGGACTGTTTATTATCCTAGATACCAGCCAACAACAAGAAGGGCCAAATACAGGGTGGGGGATCAAGTAAGAATCAGCAAATATAAGCACTTATTCAAAAGAGGCTTTACAAGAAACTGGAGCACCGAATTATTTACAGTGGTTCAAGTTAAACCCGGGACCCTTAACACATATATAATAAAAGATCACCGAGGAGAAATTCTCAAAGGCAGGTTCTATGAACAAGAGCTCAGCAAAACTAAACAGCCCGACACATATCTCATAGAAAAAATTATCCGCAGAAAAGGCAACAAGTTACTTGTCAAATGGCTGGGTCATCCGGAAAACAGCTGGATCGATGCAGACAAAATAATAATATGAGCACCTGGGATGTTATAAAAAGGCTGCCAGAACCTGAACAGCAGATTAAGAGAAATGGCAAGTTGCTGCCTGATAATATTAGGTGTCTTATTGTTGGGCCATCTGCTTGCGGTAAAACTACACTAATGGTTGATAATTTTTTATTGGCACCAAACTGGTTAGACTGGAAAAACAGGCACTTGTATGTCTTCTCTAAGAGCTTGGAACAATTAAAATATCAGCAGCTGATGAAGCTATATGATGGATTGGATATTGCCACTTTTGAACCAGATGTTAAGCCACTCCATGAATGTCTCGATAATTCTGTTGTTGTGTTTGATGACATTATACTGGATAATCAAAACAAGGTTAGGAATTTCTTTACACAGGGCCGGCACAAAAGCATTGATTGCTTCTACCTGGCACAGACTTTTTCTAAAATACCGAAGCAGCTGATCCGAGACAACAGCAATTTTATATGTGTGTTTCATCAAGACCATACCAACCTCAAACACATACATGATGAATATGTAGGTGGGGACTTGAGCTACAATGATTTTTCCAAGTTTTGCAGTAGGTGCTGGAACCAGGACAGTTATGGGTTTGTCACAATTGATATGACAAGAACACCCAATAGTGGCAAATACAGAAATAAAATCAACGATTTTCTAGACGTTGAGACATAAATAAATAACCATGAAAAGGCCAATCATTGATGATCTTAAGTTAAGAGATTATCTTGTAAAAAGATTTAAGGGATGGAAATCAGAGAACCGTGGAATTTATGAAAAACACAAACAAACAGAACAGCCTGTAATTGATGCTATTAATAATTTAGGTAAGAATATCAAAACTGTTACAGAGCAGAATCAAAATTTGATCACAGAGCTTGTACCTGTAGCTGCTAGGAACATATTAGATTATCCATTCACCCCACTTTCCAGTATTCATACACCTAGTCCTGTTGCTCCTAGAAGAATTGAAGCTACTCAGGATCCTATTGAATTGGGTCTTCTTGCTCAAAAATATTTAACCACACCTAAAGACAATAAAGATGAGGTGTTTGGTTTATATGCTGACACAGAGCTTGATGGCAGTATCATACACAGAATTGGCAATTTCAGAGTAACTTTTATGGGGGATGATATAATTGTTTATTCAGAATCTCGTCTCGGAGAAAAAGGTGCTTTTGTTAAGTACCCCGGCACACCTGGGTTGTGGGAACTGATGACTAGGAAAAGGCCTGGCAGCTATACAGATCAAGATTATGAACATTACAAAGAAATATTAATAAAATCAGATGCTCTATACCAGAACAATGATCCCACACAAAAAAGAGTCAAGTCTAGCAGTGGGGCAAAATACAATAATTTAATCAAGCCCATATGGTCACAGATCAAGACTGGGAGTGGAATCAAACAATACAACACCCTGCCTAAAGAATTTGTGTGGGTTGATGATGTCAGGAAACTTGTGGATAGGTTGTTGGTGATAGCTGGGGAGGAAAATGCTGGCAACCACAATTTTTACAATGAAAAGGTTGGAATTATGGACATGATAAGCACAAAATTGTCTAATTTTATAGTGAATGACCCTAAGGGGATTGGATATCTCATAAAAATTATTAATACTCTACCACCTAAATTTTGGAATATTTCTGAAGGTCGGGGCCTGGTTAATGACATTATAAACAAGCTGCCATTTGAACTACATATTCCAGGCTATCAGTATTGTGGTCCAGGCACAAAACTGGATCATAGATTAAACAGAGGGGATCCTGGTGTAAATCCCCTAGATGCTGCTTGTAGAGACCATGACATAGCATACAACACACATTCTGATCTAGACAAGAGACATGTTGCAGACAAGAAATTAGAAGAGGCTGCATTTGGCAGATTTGTAAGCAAAGATGCATCTTTCAGTGAAAAAATAGCAGCATTGGGAACCACCATAGCTATGAGCACCAAACAAAAACTGGGGTGGGGGTTGTGAATATGTATATAATAAACCTACGATGAAGGCCAAGGGTGTTATGTATCAAATACCTTATGCAGGTCTCAAATCTCTTAAAACTATTGATAGCCTTTTGACCAAAAAGCAGCGCAAGAAAAAAAGCTCTTGTATTGCAAAGGGACATGGTATGAAATTGTTGCTTAGTACCCCCCAATTAAAAAAATTACAGCAATCCAGGAAAAAATCACATGTGGGGGGATTCATATTTACTATCCCTGCCATCTTAGCTGCACTCGGGGCTGTGGGGAGCTTGGCCGGGGGATCAGCCGCCATAGCAAAAACGGTAATAGATGCCAAGAAGAATAGGGCAGAATTAGATGAGCAGAGGCGCCATAACCTGGCCATGGAGAAAAAGGGCAAAGGTGTTAAGAGAGCCATGAATAAGTTTAAAAAAAACAAGAACCGCTTACAAACCAAGATATTGAAGCTTTGATCAAGCCACTGGGCATCAAAAATTTTAGAGGTGTGTACATGTCTGATTCTTTACCAGAACAACCACTCAACAAAGAGTGTGGCATTGTTAATTTGGATGAGTACAAAAATCAGGGCACTCACTGGATCTGTTATCTTAAATATTTAAACAATGAGGCATTTGTGTTTGATTCATTTGGAGGTGTTCCACCTGAAAATTTAGTAAAATATCTAAATTCAGCTAATCTTTATTACAATAATGCCCGTGTTCAAAACTTCAAAGATGTTAATTGTGGACATTTGTGTTTATCTGTTCTTAGATATATGTCTCAAATAAATAAACCATCAATTGAAAATTTTCAAAAAGCCTTGTGGTATTTAAAACATCATGGGGGTATTCCATCTCACCAGCCAAAATTCAATATTGAAACTCAAATTGCATGATGACATAGTGTATCCCAAAACAATAGCTCTCAGAGCATTTTACGGCATGTACCTGATCCCTAATATTACACACCACAACAACACAATTGCAGTTGGGGATCAAAAAATTGTCATTACTCCAGGGCAATATAATCTGTCCACTCTAAATGCTCAATTACCCAGAGGTGTAGTGTTAAGTCAAAATTCTGTCACTCACAGAGTAGAGATTGTGTCTGCTACGGAGACAGTGGATCTGGGTACTATAGGAGAGCTGTTAGGATTTGAGAACAACACAAAACTCGAAGCAGGCATCAAACACACTGCTATGAATATACCTAAATTCTTAGCCATAGAGACTCTGAATATTCACTGTAATGTGGCCGAGGGTATGATCACCAAATCAAATGGCATAGGCACTCACAAACAAACCGGCATCATTGCAACATTCAAACCTAATTCTGAATTCATGGAGCCAATCATCTACAATCCATCCCCAACATTATATTTTCCTGTGTGCCATAACAGAATAGATTACATTGAATTGATGGTCACTAATGAAAAAGAAGAATTAGTTGATTTTGCTGGAGCCACAACAACTGCAATCATAGAGATTAACATTTAAATAAAAATACATACAATGGAAAATATTGAGAGTTATGAGCTACAATCATTCCCTCCAAACAGGAGGACATTTGCAAATTTAAATCAACCCAACATAGAAATCGAGGTTGATCTTGATGTAGGGGATGGCTTTATACACCCCCACAGAGCAGATCTATACATCAAATTTGATGTTGTAAAGCTCGATGGAACAGATTATCCGGCAAATTCAAATATAAGATTGGTGGACAATTTTGTGCCGCATCTGTTCTCTGAAATTGAGATCAGAAAGCATGGCGTTGTTATAAACAGAATAGATTATCCCGGCATTACCTCCACAGCTTTGGCCACATTAAAATTATCCAAAACCGAGGCTTCATACTACCAAATAGGTGGATTTGAGGCTGGTGATAAGATATTAACCAAGAACCACACAGTGCTGTTCCCCATGCGCCTGTTGCCAGGATTCTTCTCAGATTACAAAGATATCATGTGGAAGGGTGGGTTAAGAATTACATTTAGAAGAGCTGCAAATGATAACAATGCTTTGATGAGGTACAGCACATTAAACTCTACAGGGGAAGCTATGCCTAATACCTTACCAGATGCAGGCAAATGCATTATTCAGACTATGGAGTTAAGAATCCCTGTTGTTGAATATGAGGCCAGTTACGCTCTTAAATACAAAGCAGATATCCTAAAAAATCCACAAATTCCTCTGCAATTTTATACATATCAATCTGTACAGAAGGTTGCCACTGGCTCTTATTATGAATTTGATGCTACAAATTCATTCTCTAGTATACAATACGACATGCCTGATTTTGTAGTGGTACTGTTTCAGACTGGGAGACACAATAATCAGGAAAAAAATTCAAGTAGATTTGATAACTGCAACATCAAAAACATATATCTTAAAAATGGCAGAAATGAGGTCTTTCCTAGAGAAAATTATAATTTAGACATTTCCAAGGATGATTTTCTTAAATTATATGAGGCATTTTCGGCTTTCAAGCGTGTCACTACTGGCAGTACTGATATGTATTACACACCAGATGAATTCAAGACACGGAGACCCATGTTTGTAATTAACACTTCAAAAAGGAAACAAGTTGAGGTAAATGACAGGACAAACATTAAAATTATCTGTGAATTTCACGAGGCTTTACCCGATGACACCATTTGTAGTGTCATTCTCATAGGTGAAAAATCATATGTTTATGACGTAAGAAATGAGCGGGTCACAGAGCAGTTCTAGAGGCCCGATTCAAACACAGAGGCCCTTTGGATATAAAACAACACTTTACCGTCAGGAAATATATTACCTACCCATTTTATAGCACCTCTGTGAAGACACCATTTGTAGTGTCATTCTCATAGGTAAAAAATCATATGTTTATGACGTAAGAAATGAGCGGGTCACAGAGCAGTTCTAGAGGCCCGATTCAAACACAGAGGCCCTTTGGATATAAAACAACACTTTACCGTCAGGAAATATATTACCTACCCAAATTTTATAGCACCTCTGCTCGTAGCAGATACCTACCCAAAATACAATACATTTGCCAAAAGTTGAAATACAAAAATATTGCAATGATTATTCTGTAAGTTAAAGACTTGAGCCTATATTATTGCAACAAGACCAAACCTTTGCATGACAATATCCATGAAGAAATTTCCTCAATATGATGAATGGTCCCTGAAAGGGTACATAGTGTAGATAAGAATTTCTCTTTGAGTCCCATGACAAATGACATGTAATTTCCCTCGGAAAAGGCACAATGTAGGTAATATCAACAGATATAATCACTCAGGCATACAGAAAGAAGGCAATTACTCTTTGATGATAAATAACTCTGAAAAGACGCAGTGTAGATTATATCTGCTAGCATACAAGAAATATAATTTCCCAGGCTAGCATGATTAATTGTTGGCAGAAACATGGGACTGATCAAAAGATTGGAAAGAACATGGAATGTTTACTTGACCTCCATTCTATTGTATTGATCAGGCAGTTTTGCCCGTATTGTTGAGCTGATATTTTACCCAGATAACAAAACTCTGGTGATTCTTAATAGAGAATAATTTTGCTCTGTTGTATAACATTTTTTACCAAATTTAAGATCTGGGAGCTATCAACTAGCAGTATTTATTCTCAAAATCTCACATATGGAATGCCACATCTATCAGGACTCGAACCCAGAGCCCCTTGTTTACAAAACTACAATATTAACATTTTGCCATCAGATTTTATGAGGACTCAAACCCGAACCTTTTGATTACAAGGCAATAAAAACCATGCACCACACTCCACTCGGTCTCAGAACCCAATAGATATCAATTCAAGATTCCTGGGATTTTGACAGAAAAACATACTATAAGCTTAATTTCTGGTGTGGCCAAAAATATATCACTTTTTGACAAGTTTATGGACAAAAATCTGGCTGATGCAACTTTTGTAAGTATGCACAAATCAATCTGAAGAGCTCTTCCTTTCTGAAAAATTCCCGAGGGCATTTTTACAAAAATCTTGGATTAGGAAGAGCTCCACACTTGAGCAAAAAACTCATATGCTCATGTTAAGCAAGTTTTAAGTGTAGCAAAGCTGCTGGAGAGAAGCTCTTCCTTTCTCGCACTGTCCGTAGTATCAAACACACTACTAATAATTTTATAAATAAGAACAAAGCAAATTGGAAAGATGAAAAACAATAGAATATATTATAAGAAGACAAAGAATAAATATGAAAGAAGTAAATTAATATACATATCTTATAAATCAAATCAATGATCACATGTAAGTTAATATGAAAATTAAGGAAGTCAAAGCACTGATACAAGTTTGTGTCTTTGAACAGATATTGCATCTGTTTGTTGATTTACCATTCCCGTAGCGGAAATTTTGTTTACATCAGTGGCGAGCGCGTTCCGATCGACGCCCCACAGCACTTTTTGGTTGCGCAGTTTAACTGTAGCACCTACTTGGATGCGCGTGTAAATCGTTGGCACCAAGTATACACTTTGTTGTTGTACCTAGTTAGTGGTGGCGCGTTCCGATCGAAGCCCCAAGGGAGGATATTAGTATTATTCCCAAAGCTTGGAGAAAAAAGTTGGTAAAGGATAAAGGAATTCGTTAATTAGTCAAAACCTAAATAAATTGAAATCCAGAGGGAAGTTCTCAAAGAAGATAAGAAGGAAGTCCCTATCCAGAACGTCCATTGAGAAGGAAGTCCATATCCTCCATATTAAGAAGGAAGTCTAGATCCAGACCGCCCATTGAGAAGGAAGTTCCGATCCAGGCCGTCCATCAAGAAGGAAGTCCCGATCCAGATCCTCCATATTGAGAAGGAAGTCCAGATCCAGATCGTCCATTGAGAAGGAAGTCCCGATCCAGATCTGCCCATTACGAAGGAAGTACAAATAGAAGAATATCCAAATAGAGAAAATAAATAATAAAAATAATATTGAGATGAAAATTGACTAAACGAGAAAATTATAGAAGAATGTAGCTTATCATGTAAATAGTCTTACTCCATGTATCCTGTTTTAAATAATATATTCGTTTAAACGTCTCCATTGGAAGGCATCCTGTCTGGTTTCGTTGTCTACAAAGAACCCTACCCTGTAGATAAGCTAGCTAAGTTTTAAGTTTAAGGTTTATGTACCTTTGCACCAAATGAAGGTAGCAAGCAATGGTATTTATTTTGAAGATTGATCTCAAAACCAGTGAGGTCATAACGTGGTGAATGAACACTTACGATTGTGAAGAAAAAGACTACAAGTACTGATACGAAAAATCATTTAGAACTACTTTTATTTCTCAATTTTTGAAGATAATGGCATGTTCTCCGTGGAGGATTACGGGTGATTTCTGATAAGAGAATTAGGGCAGCCCCCTGGAACACATTTTGACAAACAAGCATTTGCATGTCGTATTGTGCTTATATTACACCAACTGTGGCGAAAGTTGTAGCAAGTAGACACATTTTACATTAAAATCCATTCATTTTACCTGAACTGTCAGGTTTTGATGAAATTAAGTACTATTTTACTTTGCTTTTCTGCCAATTTTGACTAATCACGACGATAAGGATGAATGACAATGAAGTTGATGAAGGGACATTCACAAAAAACACCCATTCTAAGACCAGAAACCGAATCAGGGACCTCTGGCGTCGTGCTAACCACTCCGCCAGGATATCTTCACCTTATGAAGAGTTTAGTAGATTTCAAATAGGCATTGAAGTTTAGATTTACAACAAAGCTAGGAGTTCTGACTGTCACGTGTTCGATTCTTCACTCTTGGACCCATCCAGTCTTTCAATTTGGCACCTGGGGCAACGGTGGAGGCAGTCGAAGTGCGGTGCTGATCACTTCACCTCCACTACTGCCGAGTTCCAGAATGTAGTACTTGTTCCATATGTCTTCATGGCGCAGTGAAATGCACAGGGGATAATTTTTAACTCTTATATAACAAAATTGTTATTCCTTTTCGAATTTATCAAGTCAAATGCCTTATCCCGTCAAAAATATTCCCTAATTTACTTCCTGTTTCTGCGCATGCGTTGAATGCCAATTTTTTGAAAAAGGAAAGTGACTCCTGTATTTATGGTCCATGTGGGAGACGAAGTGTAATTTAGGAAGTTCCACAAGGCACTCTTTTGGGTCCAAATGGAAGAAATCCTCTCCTGCGTGTGCCGACACCAGATGATGAAAGACAGAGTGTGGGGGACCGGATTTTTTCTCCTCTTAAAAATATCTTCGATAAATGCTGGAGAATCCTGACATCCCCCGCCCCCCCTGTCCCCGAAGCAGGCCGCCGAACTATCTAAGAAGCCCCTCCCGCCCCCTGGTTTGTCTGGAGGAAAGTGATAAGCCTGGAGGATCCTCTTCTCCTTATGCGCCACACGTGGCCTGTCCCACGTGTCCCTCACCAGAGGAAGCACTCCTTCGATTGGGCGGATGGCTCTCCTCGCGGGGCACTTTGCACATGGGATGCTTTTAGAAGCGACAGGCGCCGCTTTTATTGAGGCGATCAGGGAACATTAGAGCTATATCTGAATCAGCTCGGCGGCTGTTCTGGGGGCAAGGAGATGGAGCTCTGGTCGCAACCTTTATCTCATGGCGTTCAAGATGTCCTTTCGTTATTTGGCTTCTTGGTTCATTAACTTTAGTACCGTCAGGCCAAACGCGACGTAGAAGCTTAAAACAGTGTTTCTCACCATATGGACCGGGACAGTAATTTGTCATTTTGATTTGTGCGGCAATTTTCATTAGACAAATATTTTCAGGAGAGTGATGTTCCTGAATGAACAGAAGCGCTTTTTGCCACCCTCCTTGTTCACCAAATTAATTTCATGATGTTACCCTGAGGAAACTACAAGATTTCATTTTATCCTGTAGTTGACAACTATTTTGAACCTAATTTTATATGTGTGAAGAAGTCTAGACATAATCGGACTATTACTTCGTGTGATTAGCATATAAATTCATTCATTCACGTTTTCTGCTTTAATAGGAAGATTTTTCACTGTAACCTCCAGATTTTTCTATCTTGGTACTTACGTTTCCTGTCAGCGTAGGAACCAGTTTGCTTAATATCATCTATCATCTGAAAATCTTCCTCTTCCCTGGATCATTTCCCCGTTAACCATTCCTTCCAGCGTGTCTTTTTAGAGACACAGTTATTTGTTAGTAAGTGTCCTAGTCAATTCATTTTTCCCTTCTTGAGCTCTTTCAGCAACTGTTTCCAACACAGTCTTATATCTTACTTTGTCTGTCCATTTCACACGCTCTATTCTTCGACATAGCCATAGTTCTAAAGCTTCTAATCGCTTATATCCACTGCTTCGTTGTGTCCAGGTTTCTGCGCCATAGGACCTACACCCCACACAAAAACACGTATTAGTCTCTTAAGGACTTCTTTTGTTAAATTTGTTCTTCCCTTTAAGGCTTCTTTTATTTACTTTGTTCTTCTTCCCTTAAAGGCTTCTTTTGTTTACTTTGTTCTTCTTCCCTTAAACGCTTCTTTTGGTTACTTTGGTCTTCTTCCCTTAAACGCTTCTTTTGTTTACTTTGTTCTTCTTCCCTTAAAGGCTTCTTTGTTTACTTTGTTCTTCTTCCCTTAAAGGCTTCTTTTGTTTACTTTGTTCTTCTTCCCTTAAAGGCTTCTTTTGTTTACTTTGTTCTTCTTCCCTTCGAGGCTTCTTTTCTTTACTTTGTTCTTCTTCCCTTCAAGGCTTCTTTTCTTTACTTTGTTCTTCTTCCCTAAAAGGCTTTTTTTTCGTTTACTTTGGTCCTCTTCCCTTAAACGCTTCTTTTGTTTACTTTGATCTTCTTCCCTTAAACGCTTCTTTTGTTTACTTTGTTCTTCTTCCCTTAAAGGCTTCTTTTGTTTACTGTGTTCTTCCTCGCTTAAAGGCTTCCTTTGTTTACTTTGTTCTTCTTCCCTTAAAGGCTTCTTTTGTTTACTTTGTTCTTCTTCCCTTCAAGGCTTCTTTTGTTTACTTTGTTCTTCTTCCCTTAAAGGCTTCTTTTGTTTACTTTGTTCTTCTTCCCTTAAATGCTTCTTTTGTTTACTTTGTTCTTCTTCCCTTAAATGCTTCTTTTGTTTACTTTGTTCTTCTTCCCTTAAAGGCTTCTTTTGTTTACTTTGTTCTTCTTCCCTCAAAGGCTTCCTTTGTTTACTTTGTTCTTCTTCCCTTAAAGGCTTCCTTTCTTTACTTTGTTCTTCTTCCCTTTAAGGCTTCTTTCGTTTACTTTGTTCTTCATCCCTTAATGGCTTCCTTTGTTTACTTTGTTCTTCTTCCCTTAAAGGTTTCGTTTCTTTACCTTGTTCTTCTTCCCTCAAAGGCTTCGTTTGTTTACTTTGTTCTTCTTCCCTTAAAGGCTTCCTTTGTTTACTTTGTTCTTCTTCCCTTAAAGGCTTCTTTTGTTTACTTTGTTCTTCTTCCCTTAAAGGCTTCTTTTGTTTACTTTCTTCTTCTTCCCTTCAAGGCTTCGTTTGTTTACTTTGTTCTTCTTCCCTTCAAGGCTTCGTTTGTTTACTTTGTTCTTCTTCCCTTAAAGTCTTCTTTTGTTTACTTTGTTCTTCTTCCCTTAAACGCTTCTTTTGTTTACTTTGTTCTTCTTCCCTTAAAGGCTTCTGTTGTTTACTTTGTTCTTCTTCCCTTAAAGGCTTTTTTCGTTTACTTTGTTCTTCTTCCCTTAAAGGCTTCTTTTGTTTACTTTGTACTTCTTCCCTTCAAGGCTTCTTTTGTTTACTTTGTTCTTCTTCCCTTAAAGGCTTCTTTTGTTTACTTTGTTCTTCTTCCCTTAAATGCTTCTTTTGTTAACTTTGTTCTTCTTCCCTTAAAGGCTTCTTTTGTTTACTTTGTTCTTCTTCCCTTAAAGGCTTCCTTTGTTTACTTTGTTCTTCTTCCCTTAAAGGCTTCTTTTGTTTACTTTGTTCTTCTTCCCTTAAAGGCTTCCTTTGTTTACTTTGTTCTTCTTCCCTTAAAGGCTTCTTTTGTTTACTTTGTTCTTCTTCCCTTAAAGGCTTCCTTTGTTTACTTTGTTCTTCTTCCCTTAAAGGCTTCCTTTGTTTACTTTGTTCTTCTTCCCTTAAAGGCTTCTTTTGTTTACTTTGTTCTTCTTCCCTTAAAGGCTTCCTTTGTTTACTTTGTTCTTCTTCCCTCAAAGGCTTCTTTTGCTTACTTTGTTCTTCTTCCCTTAAAGGCTTATTTTGTTTACTTTGTTCCTTTTCCCTTAAAGGCTTGTTTTGTTTACTTTGTTCTTCTTCCCTTAAAGGCTTCTTTTGTTTACTTTGTTCTTCTTCCCTTAAAGGCTCCTGTTGTTTACTTTGTTCTTCTTCCCTTAAAGGTTTCTTTTCTTTACTTTGTTCTTCTTCCCTTAAAGGCTTCTTTTCTTTACTTTGTTCTTCTTCCCTTAAAGGCTTGTTTTGTTTACTTTGTTCCTTTTCCCTTAAAGGCTTCTTTTGTTAGTTTGAATTCCTGATTCAAGCTAATGCCACTGCTTATGATTGAATGGCTCGGGTGTAAAACAACATGGTAGGTGACATTTGGGTCATTTCTGAGTTCATTATAACAAAAGGTTATTAGAAGCTATACTGTAAATTGTTTTTGTGTTGTGCTTACCAATTTCAGAAGGCCTCACTTAGTCCAATGCAAATTGTATGACATGGCAATTTCACTCGAAAATTGAAGGATGACAAATTTACTTTGCAACTCAAAAATTACCAAGATTTCACTTACTATGTTTTTCACCCGGGCCCTTCATATCATTATTAACATTTAATGTCAAGGGTATATAATTTACGAGTACAAATGGTAAGATCGGGGTATTTTTTTGATCTACCTGGCCGTAGTCTCACAAAGGTTGGGAACCACTGGCTTAAAGGACGAATGATTGATTGATTTGGTGTTTTAAGTTCACTTTAGGCACAGAAAGGCTAATCAGGACTGGACTTGCAGCTTAAAGAGGGATCCGAACCAATATGTGCCTCCCCTTGACGACAAGGCGACGATGATACCACTGCGCCATCTGGGAGGCCCGATTGATAGAAAGAGGCAGGGGCGGAGGACAGCTTCCCCACGAGGTCGCGGTTAACTTATTGATACCCATACGCGATGCTAAACCAACCAACCAATCCGCAGAGACGAAACAAAACTTAATTTAGTTTTAGTGCCTGATGGAATTTGCCAATGTTTATTCTTTTCCTACGCTGCATTTCCTGTCCTCCCTTTTAGTCACTGTTGAAAGCTCTTTACGGTGGCGGAAATCGAACAGGGCCCCTTGGGTGGGGCCAGCCGTAGCAAGATGCCCTCGCCACGCGAGATGTCTACCTTAATTGCAAATGGGCGGGTTGCCTCCCGTAATAATTGCCGTCCGGCTGTTTTCACACCCACTGACCCCCTCCCCTCTTCTCTCTTCCATCTGCGTTTATCTCAAACAACAAACGCCGACTTCTGCCGGAGCGAAGTACGGATAATTGTTTTTGTTTTCGTTTCTGCTGGAATTATCTTGCTGCCCTCCACGAGGCCTAAGGTCATGAGGTGGCGAGGTCGTGGCTTCATTTCCGATTACTGTCCTCCGGATACGGAGTCTGCACGTCAGTGATGTTTCCAGTTTTCCGCATGATGTCGCAGCAGACGAGCTGCGGACCAGTTTTTGTATATCCTTACTTCTTGCAAATATACATGTCCTCAATATATCCCCTACTGGAAAATTAAAAAATGGACTGACATATTCGACAAAATAACGCCATTACAAACCGGATTGAGAGATAAGAGCACCACGTTGGACAATATATTTACACTCCAAACATTGATGGAAGAAAAACTAAAGAAAAAGAGAGGGAAGCTATATACCTGTTTTGTCGACTTCCAAAAGGCGTTCGATACTGTAAATAGAGAAAAACTTTGGGACAAATTGTGGGAAATGGGAATGTCGGCCATGATGATAAACGCAATAAAGGCAATATATTCAAAAGTAGAATTCTGTGTACGGTGTCAAGTGGATACCGTGACAGAGAAACGAAAATCGGAAGCGGGGGTAAAGCAAGGATGTGTTCTGTCACCCCTGCTCTTCACTCTCTATATAAATGATATAGTGGCGTATGTAGAGGGTGAAGAAGCCGACACCCCCAAGGTCGGGACGACAAGGGTACCAGCTCTCTTGTTCGCAGATGATGTGGTTCTGATCTCGGAGACAAATGCCGGCCTACAAAGGGCTCTGGACGGGTTGGAAAGATACAGCAGAGAATCCAAACTGCAAGTAAATCTTACAAAAACAAAAGTTATGGTGTTCAAGAACGGATATGTATATGGAAAAGACGAAAGGTGGACTTTCAGAGGGCAAGAATTAGAAAGGGTAAAAAGAATAAAATACTTGGGATTAGTTCTCACTATGGCAGGGACATGGACAAGACATATGCAAACGGTACAAGGAAAGGCTGGGGCAATAACAAACGAAATAATGCGGACAGTATGGAAATTGGAGAAATACGATATACATTTTGTGGAAAAACTGTATCGTACATTATTAATAGGGTCAATAGGGTACGGGAGGGAGATATGGGGAGCAAAGGGGGGCGATGCACTAAACAGAATCCAATGCACATTTTACAAGAGGGCTTTGCATATCAGCATGGGCACTGCAAACTGCGGCGTACTACGGGAACTTGGATTGGTAAGGGAGAATACGTGGGGTATGTTGAGAAGGGTTAAATACTGGGCGACATTAATATCGAGAAGGGAGAACTCGGTAAAAGGGCAAGCGCTGATGCAACAGGTGCAAGGGGAGGAAATGGGAACATGGGCGAAAGAGATCAGAGGTAAACTATACGAAATTGGACTGGGATGGATCTGGGAGGGGGAACACGTCGACCAGGGGACATTGCAATTAGTGAAACAAAGATTAGAGGATATAGATAGGCAGGAAACAATAGCGGAATGTGAAACCAAGAGATCGCTCGAACTCCAAAGAAGGGGACCGCGGGAATGGGGACAGGTACCGTACATCAAGAAGGTGAGCATGGTGGCAAGAAAGGGGTTGGCATGGATCAGGCTAGGGGGATGGAGACACAACACAGTAAAAAATGAGGAAGGGATATATAAATGCGTATTATGCAATGGTGAGGATGGGACAGAACATTTATTCTTATGTCAGGACACGCGCGTTCTGCAGGAGGAGAAGCTACGCAACATCAGCTTGGAAACTGTGTTCAAATCAATCGTAGTGCAAAGGAACATGGAACTATTGGAAAAAGTGGGGGTTTATTTACAAACAGTTAGGGGAAAAAGAAGTTTGCACAGAGACGGGATAAGGAAGAGGAATAAGTGTTAGTTTAAGTGAGAACAGTTAAAACAACCAGAACTGCTATTTTACACCTATACGAAATGTAATGGAAAGTGTAGTGTGTAAGAAAAATCATAGTTGTGTAATACGAATAGATGTAGTGCGCACAGCCGATGGCTCGCACATGAGATGAGCAATAAATACTTACTTACTTACTTACTTACTCCTTGGAAAGATACATGACCCTCAATATCATGAGTAATCCCATCAGCGATTGGCGTTGCCTTGGGGGGGGGGGTGTCGTCGAACCTGTCGGTCGACCCCCTGGTAATGTCCATATACTTTTTTTCCCCCAATTTATAGCAATTTATAAACGAAGCACTTTATTTCACCTTATTTTGTGTCATTGTTGAAAAATGGTCGTGAGATATCGAATTTGGTACGAAACATTCATAATTTGCAACCAGTGATGTGCCGTACATTATACGTTTACGTCTACATGCGTTGTCTACACGTAATATACGCGTAGATTACATAGGGTTGTAGTTTACATAGACTACGTAGACAATCTAAAGTGCACTAAAATTAATTTTCAAGGGTTTCATGAAAGGAAAGTGACATTTTCAACTATATTGGTTACTAACGAACTGAAAAGAATCCTATTTACAACAAAATTTCTCTTCTCTTCTATTACCAACTATGGAAGAAGATAAATAGTATGCAAAAAACAACAACAGATGGCAGTCGTGACGTAAGAGTGATCTTTTTCCCATAAAACACTAGAATATTTCCTGTATTAGGTTTCTTCCTAGGTGAGAAATTGTTCGAATTTGGAAGGGAGCGTGTTAAAAGTTCTCCTCACACATCAGCAACTGATACGCAGTATAATTTTCTTCTATTTCCATGGCGCCCTTTGCAAAGTTATCACCTTTCGCCATGTTGTTTACATAGATTACGTCATCTACGTCTATAAAGTAGTCTATGTGTAGAATGTAGACCATCCTTGTTTACGCGTAGACGCACATCACTGTTTGCAACACTGTAACTCTCATAATTTGTACTTTCACATGTTCCGAAGCTTCTTATACTACTGCGTATGCTGCTACCATTACTAATGTTAGAAGTAACTATTATGTAATCTTGGTTGTAACAAGTACTATATATTATTCATATAATAAACTTATTGGATGATAAAATAAACTCAAACTGCTACTGCTAATACTGCTAATAATAATATAATAATAATAATAATAATAACAATTTAAAATACCGATAATGCAATAATTTTAAAAATGAACCCCCCCGACAAACCTCTGCATATGCCACTGTATAACAATATTTTTGAGGGGGAGAGGGTGTCCTCAACATCCTCGATTTGACCCCCCTAGGAAAAATTCTGGCGAAGCCAATGCCTTCAGCAAAAGCGGCAAAAAAGTACCCTTGTTGAACGATCGTGCCTGCCTGTCCGTCTGTGTAACTCTCGATATCTGAGAAACTACAAAAGCGATAGAAACAAAATTTCATTGACCGACAAATGTACTAAATAATAGCTCATCGAAACACCCGATCACTCGATCCATCTGGCCGTGACAGTCAACAGTCGATCAGTTTTGTTGAAATGTGTGAAGATGGGAAGTTTTCTGCAAATAAAAACCTAGTAAATCTTTCTCTCTTTCACCCTTCCCTTTCTATCTTTCTCCTTCTTCTTCTGCTCCTCTCATCTTTCTTTTCCCCTTTTTCCTCCAGCCTTCTCTTTCTTCCTCTCCTTTTCATTTTTCTTGTGTTTTATTCTGATACTGGCTTAACTTCTTACTACGTTGCTATGCTCCATTTTATCTCTGTTTCTCTCTCTCTTGTCTGCAATTTCTCGCTTTGCATTCTTGTAAAACCGATGCATATACAAGACACAGCATCAACACAACTAAAGATATCAAAAATAATACTATACAATTTTTATCACTTCTTCCGCTTTTTCCGATTCTCTTCTCTCTCTTTCTTCCTCCTCCCTTCCTTTTTTATTCTCCCAGTTCCTCTATCTCTTTCCATCTTTTTCTGTCTCAGTATCCATATTGCACTATATTGCTCAATCCTACTCTGTCACTATGTGCAGCATGTGCGTGACTCTTGCTCTATTTGAAATTATCCTGACAATTTCTCATGACAGCCTGATTATCTACTATCTATTTAGACTAAGCCTACTTCACGGTGGGCAAAGCCCATACCTATGCTCCTTGCATTTGCCCGCCAAGAATTTAAGCTAACAATTAACCCGCAAAATAGGAGCCACGACAAAAAAACTAGCATTGTTGATACACATTGTTGAGACTCATCGCTCGACATGTGCAATATCTTAGGTCTGTCAACATTCTCCAGACCCAACAACTCCAGGGTGACTTACATTCTCAAGACAGATGCATGGAACTCCTTCGTTGTCCCCCATTCGACAGTTTTTTCTCTCTTTTACGCGTCAGATGTTCCCACATGCTCATCCCGGAGAGGTCCAGACATTCCTCCTCGTCTCCTTCTGAGAACAGATGCTCCAGCACCTCAGCATCTCAACTTCCACCTCCATCCTTTTTGCCCGCTGTCGCCGCAGCCAAAATAACGCTTTTAAGAGCGAGAAGCGACGGGTTTCGCTTAGCCCCACCGAGGCCAATCATGCTGGATGTTTAGCGGTCTCGAAAGCGCTGTGTAAATCAAGGCTTGTTGAGCCACGCCACGGAACAGTCTGTTCACACGCCACATGCGAGCTGGAGGGGGGGGGGATGTGACGTTAAAGATAGCGAGGAGAGGGTTCGACATTGGGGGTGGTGGTCGGAATTTTTTAGGCTTCTACACAAGACTGAAACCCAGGTTCGATACACGGTGGAGGCACAGCGGTTCGGATTCCACTTTAAACTGTAGGTCCAGTTCCGATTAGACTATCTGTACATAAAGTGAACCTGAAGCCCAATTCAAACAAGGCTGAAACTGGGTAACGTTTCACATGTGTAGAGCCCAATATTGAACTGCAAAGGGCTCGTTACTTGTAATGAGTACATATGTATGAACATATGAGAGAATTTAAACTTCTCTTAAGAAAACGTAGTCACTATAGTAATTGGAAGAACCCCATAAGCAGCGGATTTACTTACTGAAATAATAAAATAAAAGAAAGCCTGCATACAAATGAATCTATTCTTCGTTCCACTAATAACACAGGAAAACAAAAAATCTTCACTGTTGTGACATCTATTTCTTATTTTTACCCTTGTTCTCTTTCCTTGGATATTATTCCCTACTTTCCCCCTTTTGACCAGTGTATTAATTTTAACAAACGAATAAACTCATTTCCTTAAAGTGCCAATAATTATAAAATTTTATAATTAAACTAGCTGATTGCCCGGCGTTGCCCGGGTATTTATTTATCCCAATCTTCTATTAGACAGGAAAATAATGAATTCTTACTATAGTGTAAAATGAACTTGGAGTTGAACGGCATTGGGAGTGTCACTATTCATCTCTGCGGCCCCGAAAACTATGGATTCCACACTAATATCGGTCGTTCAATTTAATAGCTTCACAATTCCCTTACGTAATAATTTGATAAATAAACATCATATTTCTCGCTGACTTTGGAGATAGTGCAATTCTGTGATTTTACAATAAGATTCTTGTGAATACAGGTAGTTTTCATTTAGTGCCATCCATTACTGAACTCACCTGTTTCTCTTGACCACAGCAATGTCAAATACAAAGAAGAATTGCTTCTAGAAGAAGAAGAAGCGAAGTAGAAGAGAGTCTGTGTAGTGGAAACAGATCTGGTGTGAAGATTATATAGAATTGACGTACTAACTTGCCGCGAGATTATTTGCTTTGCTATCTTTACTTGTACTTACTGGCTAATGTAACTACACTGGTCGGATTTCCAGCCTTCATGGCTATTTCTGCCTCTTTCTGTCCCCTAGTTGTCTTCGGGTGTGTGTGGCTCGATGGGTGTCAACAAACTCACTTACGAAGTAAAAGCTGTAGGGGTAACATCGTTCTCCCGATGCAACGTTGCCAAGCGTACTTCTGTTTTTGCCAGTTGCATACCGACCTGTGTGGTGGTCGTTCCGGAAACTTCATTGTCCACGACCACGTGTGCAGTTGTATCATTAACCCCGTTGATTTCTGGTGCTGACGATAGCGTTGTCGGAGAACTCTCTCCTTTTACAGTACGTTTGGCAACATGTGATGTATCCGAACTTCATTTGTTTTGTCCGCAGCGTTCGGTGCCTTTGAGACTCGAAAATGCCCGATGTCAGTCGAAGAAAATTCAACCGGTCGCTGATTCGCTGTTTCCCAGCCGCCAGCTGGAAATGGGACCGGTATAGGTGTGGATCTCTTCGGAAATCAAGGCAAGAAATATCTTTGCAAGAGCCACATTCCTCCTGCTTCAGCAGCGAAAAGCCAAGAGTGACGTAACCAGTGACGTAAGCACTTGTTGATAAGATAAGATCGCCCGGTACCATCTGCTCCGTACTTCAGTGAGTCCACTGTACATTCCCCACATAAACCACGTCTCCATTTCTGTGAGCTACGAAGCCTTGAGAAATCTTACAGGAGTGCGGAATCCAACTAAAGTTGGGGAAATTGCCTTCGACTTTCGTAATGAGCGGAGTTTAAAAGGGGGAGAGAGGAGGGGGTGCCCCTCTCTCAAGGTGGTCCTGTATCTCCCAGCCTACCCTATTAAGATTCCCGACGATCCTGAACGCAACTTCCAGGACCAAGTTCCCGGCAAGAAAACAGCCGTCTCTGCAACCGTCACATGCAAAACGATTGTCTCTTCCCATTTCGTTTCTACCAGGGGGGGGGGGGGAATCTGTCCCCTAGCCTACGGCTTGAAGGGGTTGAGAGTTTGCGCAGTCTGGAGTTTTGTCTTGTGGTAAGATCTGCTAGATTCTGTTTCTGAAGGCTGGGAAGTATCTTGTTTCTGTACCTGAACCTAGTTTCTGTGATATAACGGTTAGATAAGAGTGCTGCAAATCCGCGCGAAGCCTTGTTCCGAATTGCTGGTTAACAGGCACAGATTAGAGATACGTAGGTGAATCCGAATTTTGAGATAGTCGCAATCAATCTCAAAGTATCCTTGTAATTGGATATTCGCTTCATGAATCCAGGTAACAGAACCAGGATATGATATTTGGTGATCAATCTAGGTTATGATTACTGGATCAGGAACGCAGTAACGAAGCCCAAATCTGTTATTTAGGCAACATATCACAGATTTATGATTCTGATAACGAATTCAGCTTGTCATTCGAATAACAAATATAGCATTTAGGATTTAGCCAAAGAATCCAGGATTTAAGATTCTGTCAACGAATCCGAGGATTGAAATTCAGTCAAAGAATGCGAGGATTGAAATTCAGTAAAGAGGGTTTGAAATTCATTCAACGAATCCGAGGATTGAAATTCGGTTGACGAATCCGAGGATTGAAATCGGTCGACGAATCCGAGGTATGAAATTCAGTCAAAAATCCAAGGTTTGAATTTCGGTCAACGAATCCGAGGATTGAAATTCGGTCGACGGATCCGAGGATTGAAATTCGGTCAACGAATCCGAGGATTGAAATTCTGTCAACGAATCCGATGATTGAAATTAGGTCGACGAATCCGAGGATTGAAATTCAGTCAAGAATCCAAGGTTTGAATTTCGGTCAACGAATCCGAGGATTGAAATTCGGTCAACGAATCCGAGGATTGAAATTCTGTCAACGAATCCGAGGATTGAAATTCTGTCAACGAATCCGAGGATTGAAATTCGGTCGACGAATCCGAGGATTGAAATTCAGTCAAGAATCCAAGGTTTGAATTTCGGTCAACGAATCCGAGGATTGAAATTCGGTCGACGAATCCGAGGTTTGAAATTCGGTCGACGAATCCGAGGATTGAAATTCGGTCGACGAATCCGAGGATTGAAATTCGGTCAACGAATCCGAGGATTGAAATTCGGTCAAAGAATCCGAGGATTGAAATTCGGTTAAAGAATCCGAGGTTTGATTTTCAGTCAAAGAATCCGAGGATTGAAATTCAGTCAAGGAATCCGGTGTTTGTGATTCGGGCAAGTAATCAAATATTTGTGATTCCGGAAGGGATGCACGATAATGGATCCTGAACGCTAGATTCTGCAGTGCCTGCCTGCTACCTATCACATTTGCTCTGATAGCTATACAGGCAAAATAGAACATCACGCATATTGAGTGCACCCCCTCGAACTCTGTAACACGAATCCCCGAAATCTAGAAACTAAACTACTTATTAGGGACAGAAAGATGAAACTTGGGCTGTAAATTCGCACAGATAGATAAAACTCTGAAGACGTACGTTTCTTAACGAAGAAGATAATGGATAAATTGTGAGATGCTCGGCTTGGGGGTGGATAGCATAGTGAGAGTGACAAGTGATCGTAAGTCACAGGAAACCGGAAAATATATTTAGAAGGAATGCATGGAGGGTGTTCTTGTATGTGTTAACAGACACGTGGATGGCGACGTTTTACTGCTCCGAACACGTGTTTTGTCGTTTCCAACTATGATGGCGGAGACAAAAGGACGCAACGAAGCACCGCTATCGAAAACAACAGTGCTCGGTCAGTGAGAAATGGCGGATTCTTTCTTGACAGTCCAACGCTCCGCAGGATGTGAAGAATGTTTGGGAGAGTTGGTGTGCCAGACAAGAAGAAGCTCCGTTCAAAATTGGGCAGTGGGAAGTAGACGGAGATAGATATTCGCCGTGTTGTAGACACCTTGTGGAAACTGTACTTTTCATTCTGAAAGTTTTTTCCATATCTTAAGGCTGGTCTACACTGATACGCCCCAGCTCATTTTGAACTGTGTTTGTTTGCATTAATTTTCGCACATACAAAACTAATTCATCCTAATCGCATCATAATCTTCCTGCATTGCACACTAACGAGGCTCTGGTGTTTGGACCTCTGTGGAGCCGTGTTGTGTCGTTCTTATATGTTTGCGAGTGTCTCTTCATCAATTCCAACATCACTCATCCCCATCTTCGCGGTTAGCCAAATGTGGCAGAAAAGCGAAGTAAAAGTTTATTTATTTGAACACAACAGGCGAATGCCAAATTATAGTGTTACATATTTTCTGATAAACATAAAGTATCTCAACGCTAAGTACAATGTAAATGTACACAAGAGAAAGTATAGTTACTAAAAACAAAAACATTAAAATAATAATACAAGCACGATTGAAAGAGAAACCTAAAATGTCAGACGTACCTATCCAATACAAAAATTGCCTACATGAACACAAAATTTCAAATATTACAACGTACAAATAATATCTTTACACTCAATGTTTCAGATCTGAACCACCACGGACAAAACAAAATATAAATATATACTTACATAATGCATTATAATTTACATGAAATATGAAATTGATATAAACACAGTAGAATTCAAGGATGGAAGATATACCCTAGGGGCTTGTCTTTATTACATTATGAACTTGAATTAAAATAAAACTTCATTTTGGAACTGAAGTCCTCATTCGTTCTGAGTATATTGACCACAACAGGCTAATGTCCAATTATAGTGTTGTACATAATTGAGTATAAACTACGAAAGAAATATATATTTACAAAAATTGCGTTTATGTTTACATTGTTGACATTTATTCTTCCATTCCTTGAATAACTCTTTTGAATGTCCCAATAGGCATCTGAAATATATCTAATTTTGGTTCCCTTTCGAAACACCTGCTGTACAGTTCACACATTCTCCTGATAGGTGATTTATTTATAATGCTCGATCTTCTGTTTCTACAGTAAATTAGGCCTCCTTTGGACCGTGTCTTGGAGATAGGAACCCGTATGTGTATTTGTTCTAGAAGATGTTGTACCTGGATATTATTGTTCATGATTTTGTATAAGAAACAGAGCAATTGCATCTTCCTTCTCTTGCTGAAAGAAGGCAGGTTGTGGTGTTTACAGAGGAAAGTGTATGATTCGTATCGGGGATATATGCCTGTTTCTTTATAAGTGGCGTGTACCTTACGAATTTAGACTGTAGCATTTCTATTTTATGCGTGTACTTTTTGTCCTGAGGAGCCCATATTTCTGCTGCGTATTCTACTTTGCTTCGGACTAAGGCGTTAAATATTATTTTCTTTATTTCTTTGTTCATAAACTCTTTACTCATTCTAATTGCGTACCCTAGGTTCCTGTGTGCCTCATTTATGACCCTTTCAATATGTGTTGCAAATGATAGTTTCGAATCAAATGTGTTATTTATTTTGTAATTGAATTCAATTTGCTTTCTGTTGAGCGAATATGTCGCTGCGCAGCATTTTCCTGTATTTATATTAAGATGATTTATTCTGCACCATTTTGTTACTGTATTGATTTCATTTTGTAACGATTTGCATTCATCAATATTACAAATCGTCCTACCGAATTTTAAGTCATCCGCGTATAAGAGTCTGAATGAGTCACACAGGCACTTTGGTAAGTCATTGATTAGAATTAAAAACAACAGAGGTCCGAGATTCTAGCCCTGGTGGACTCCAGAGAAAACTGCGAACTCTTTTGTGAAAATTCCTTTATAAGATACGTTCTGCTTGCGGTCTGTCAGATAAGAAGCAAAGAAATTCAGTGCTGGTTTGGAGAGGTCGTAACACGAGAGTTTACTCAACAAAATATCGTGGTTTACTCTATCGAAGGCCTTGGATATATCTGTATAGATGACATCTACTTGCTTTCTTTCTTCTAGATTAGTTGCAACGAAATGACTTAGGAGGGATAGGTTCATAACAGTGGATCTGCCCGGGACGAAGCCATGTGGTTTGCAGATATTACTGGGGATATGTGTCACAACAATCTTTGATAAATAATACATTCGAAAACTTTTGCGGGCGCAAACAATAACGCTATTGTCCTATGCTCTTCAATGTTACCGGTGCCACTATTTTTGGGTACGGGACGCACTGTAGACGTTTTCCATTTCGTGGGAAATACAGACTTAGCTAGGGAAAGATTGAATATTTACATTAAGGGTAGGGCTAATAAGCTTGCACAACCTTTTAACACGTAGGGCGGAATGCCGTCAGGGCCACAGGATTTCTTTGGTTTTAACTTTTTTATTGCCTTTTCAACATCTTCAATACTGCCTGCGTTTAGTACAAATGCTTCACCTACGTCTGTCTTTTCGTGGTCTTCGACTAAATTGCAGTCGTAATTCGCGGGCGTGCTCTTATAGGTGGAAAGGAAATGCTGAACGAAGGCGTTCCCAATTGCCTTGTCATCGTCTAGTGTAGTGTCATTGTATTTGAGGGGCATGGACGTATTTTTCCTCCCTTTATTTTGGACGAAGGACCAGAAGTGCCTAAAATCGAGTTTTATATAATTTTCCGTTTCTGATATGCAATTCCTGTAAGCTTTTTCAATTTGCTATTGGTTACATTGCGGAGAGTTTCAAACTGTACACGATGAAAGTTATTTTTAACAATTCCGCGTTTCCATTTCTTATGGTGGTGGGATTTCCTTTTAGTGTTTTAATTGTGCCACTGGTGAACCAACCAGGGTAGCGTGATGTTATAGATTTGCTTTTGTACGGGACGGTGGCTTCGAAAACTTTATGAATCAATCATTAATCTTCCTTCAAGTTGGCTGAAGCAAGTAAACTTTATATCAAACGATAAACGGTTAACAAGCGTTTCTATAATTTTAATACTTGTCAACTTTTCTAGAAAGCGAGGTCCCGGACTAGGGATGGCCAGATCTGGTTTCTGAAATATTCCGAGTACCGGATTTGCGGTCCCGAACCGGTGTATTATAGGTCCAAAAATATTCGCCCCCCCCCCAAATCTCTTCTAAATACGCCCTTGCTCCTAGTACAGAAATCGATTAATTAAAGGTGTAAAATGTGTGTGGGTGTAGGGGGCATTACACAACGGATACTTTTTATCCACTTCCATTCATGGAACATTTTAAGCCACTCTAATGGCTTGAGTGTTGAAGGTATCCAGGCATGAACAAACATGAACAAGTGCATCGAAACTCGCTCGATCATCGCACCTCCTCACGGCGCGTTTTCTAGATGAACATCGGTGCAAATTATTCTTTGGAATTAAGCGCAGATGTCCTAGGTCAACGAAAGACCGCCTGTCATAAGCAGGGGTGCCGCGACATGATTGATCACTCGAACACGTTGTTCTGAGGCGCATAAATTTCGCTGCTCACTGAATCGAGCTCAAAAGCGCATGGGAGCTTCCGCTCACCTGTGAAGCGTCACTAAACTGTCGGCCAGATGTTCGAGTTCGCATGGAACTGTGTGTTAACAGGCTGCATCATTAGCCCTTATTCCGGATTCACGAAATTAAATACCCCTTTTTACCGGAATCAGCAGAAATGCTATTTTTGGGGGGAGGAGGGGTTGCTTTTTGATCCGTGTGTAAACACAGCTGGTCTTTTTTACAATATTCCTGCAGGAAGTCTAGCGAACAAAATTTCGACTCCATTACAATGCTGGTAATGCCGTAATTTGGTGCACCAAAAATGCACTGTTTGCTTTGATGCATTCTGCCAAGTCAGTGTTGTCGCAAGATAATTTTGTTTGGGGTGGCCTAAAATGTGAGCGAAATATTTTCAGGTGCTTCGGTGATCAGTCTTTTAAGATTATTTCTTTCTTTCCATCTCTTCCCTCCTATCTATCAATCTCTCTTTCTTCCTGTTTCTCCATATATTTTATTCTTTCTATCTTCCCCTCTCTCTCTTCACTGTCTTTACGTACTACATATCTTTCTTTGTTTTTCTTTCATTATTCTCCTTTCCACGTTTCGTTCTTCCCATTTTTCTTTGTTCTGTTTCTCTATCAGTGTTTCCTCCTTATCTCTTTCTTTCGTCCTTTATATTCCTATCACTTTCTGTTTTATAATTTCTGCCTTTTGATCTTTCTATTCACTTCGATCCATTTTTTCCACACCTGTGTGTGATACTTTCCCTACTACATATCTGTCCGGGTGGAGAGTGTATGTCAAATTTTGCCCAAAACGAGTTTTGTTCATTTTCTAGGTCATTGAAGTGTCCCGCATAACTGGAATGATACATATTACATCTCATCTCGTGTCTTTTCCTGTAAAATCAACTTTTTAGACTTATAACCTTTTCCTAGCCTCTTCGAGTCTGAAGCGCCCACCGTCTCTAACTGCTGACGACGTCGCTGCTACTGAATTCAAGCTGCGATTATACTGGGAGTTGAGGATGTATCTATGAACTCTCCTTTAAACAATCTCCCTGGGAACCAAAGGTAAAAATGTCATTTCTGCTAGGTATGAATGATTTCAGGTACTTTCCTCAACTCTCTTACATATTACATTTACGTGCACTTACATTTCAATTAGATTTTCGGATTTTGGATTGCAAGCGTGTTCAACCAATTCATTTAAGTTTTGTTCTCACAAGTGCCATCTCTGTTCAAATATTGACAATACATTTGTATATCATTCAACAAAAGACGGGACCTGAAAATTTTAAGCAAATCGATAGTAGGTATCTGCTCAATTGATTACAGTGTTGCAGCTATAAATATTGGCATTTAGTAACTTTCACTGTTATGTGTTCACACATTCACATGTACTCACACAGTGTATCTCTCATCTGTACCTCTGTCTTTTCTCTTTCTACAGTTTCTTCGTGTGTATCTCTCACTTCCCCTGTATTGTGCCCATTCTTCTATCATTTCCCGGTCTTCCTTTTACTATCTACACATTTCTCTCGTTTCTACATTTCTTTCCCAATTTTCCTCTGTTGGGTAACAAACACCAAGGAACAGCGAAATCTTGAAATGAGAAGTGTGGAAAATTATACAATCGGTAATATTCGCAGTAAATATATTCTTTAAATCGAGACAAAAATATATTCACTTCGAAATATATATTTTTAAAGGCATAGATGTTTAATCCTTGATTTTGGGGGGAGGGTAATTTGAGAAGGGCAGTTGCCCCCTCCCACCATTTGCCTCCGTCACTGCGTGAAACGGACGAAATATACTCAAGTCAATGCTCAGAATACCACTCTGTTGACATTTTCTTTGTGATAGTGACCAGTGGTAAACTATAAAAAGTAATTCATAGGTTGCGCAACATGGTACAGTTGCACAGATATATATTCTCATCATTGAAATATAAAATCCTTACATCAAGGAGATCCTTACTAATTGTAAACAAATGGAAGCGAAAAATTAATTTCCAAAAATCACCCACAAATGAATGTTCCACGGAATTCCACCTGTTCCATGCTGGATGAATGGACTAGTATTCCCATGATAAACATACATTAAGAACATAGATAGTAACTTCCGAAAGCAGAAGAAGTCAACGAACGATTTCCAAGAGTAATGTGCTCGTGGTCAATTCTTCACAGAATGGATAATCGATTTTCAAATGTTACTTTTGTTTGAACGAAAACCTGGAATGATCTCTACAACAATAGCGCTTGACCGACATAAATCCAATTACCTGAGATTTGTGAATTGTCATTATTTTAAAAAATGTATTGATGCGTGAGGGATTCAAGAGCTTCAACGTTTCAAAAATTAAAATGTAAAAATGTTAACTTCAGAAATAACGGCCTAAAGCCAATTTGAGCTGCCATTTAAGCGCCAAAGTATCCGTGGCAATTTTCAAATATTGACGGTAATTACGGTGTATGTCGCGCATCTTGGTCGTGCGGTGGCGTCACGCTTTCTACCCCGGCTACGAGTCTGCTGGGGGAAGCGTAACAACATTTCATCTGAGATTTCGGCTTGGGCATGGAACTGGTGGCCACTTTTCACACATGTTCGTTGTCACCTTCATTCGATGACAAGTGTTTGTATCATCAGGAAAGAGGGGGGCAACCTTCGTTTTGGCCTAGTGGTGACGTCATCGCCTTGTAAGCCCGGGCTTGATTTGCTGTGAAGTCACATAGCGGTTCGGATCTCACTTTAAACAGAGTCCCGATTAGCCTTTCTGTGCATAAATTGGACTTTAAAAATCTCAACAATGAGGCAAGATACACAATACGAGGTCACTCGGGCACAAGCGAAGACGAAGCGAGAGGAGAAAACAAATGACTGCCTTCTTTAGTTCGCGAGTTTCCCGTGGGGTTTCTTCATCTTATTTGACCTCCCCATCGTTCGATAGGTTTATTTTACTTCGCTTTTCTGCCACTTTTGGCTAATCGCGAAGATGAGGATGATGTGACGAAACTGATGGACACTCATAAAGAATACCCTGACCGGGATTCGAACCCAGGCTGGCATCTTAGCGCGCTGTGCCAACCACTCCACCACTCCCTGACGTTCGACTCGTGAACCGTGCCGTTGCGTCGCAAGTAGAAGAAACATTAAGCAACCTGTTGAACAAAGGAGACTGAAAGAACAAATACAATTATTACTTTTTCTGACTCCCTTCTTCATTCATGCATCGTAAAGAGAGAGTTGCTGTATATTACAAATATTTCATTTCGCAGCCTCGCTTTCCCTCCCCTGGGAGAAGAACTAACTGTAAACGGAAACTTGAGGCAGAGTCATATTACATTATCCTCCACGCCCAGCTACTATTAATGGGTAAATCGAGCGTCATGAAGCAACACAGCATTTCCCTCGGCTTCTTCCATTTCTTCCCCATCTAGCACACCCGAGAGGAATAAAAATCCTTCTTTTCCTTCGCAGGAAACTCAAGCAGGAAGAAAAAGAAACCGTAGGAAGTTTGAGAAAAGTTGTTATTACATATTTTGCCACGATAACTCCTACTATTCTTTGCGAAAAAATTTAGATTAATCCCGAACTGGCTTGCGAATATCAGATGCAATTTTTTTTTCCGAAAATGAAAGTGACAAAGAGATCTGTTTCTTTAATTCTCGAAAAATAAGAATGAAACAGTTTTTTGATTAATTTTGTTAAAGTTTTCTTTCTTATGCTTTTTATTAGGGGAATATGTTCTCGAGAATTCAATAAATGTTCCCAATAAAAAGGCTCACTGTGGAAGTTAAACTTGATGTAAGATTGTTATTGTATAACAGAAATTAAGTGTAACGATCTTTTTATGTAAGATTCGAATCTTACACGGAAGTGTAGCTCACCTACTGGACGTAAATTGGGATTGAAATAAACAAATTAGATGAAGTTTCATTTTCTTTTACTATGTGGATTATTGTATCCTTGCTATCTCATAGTATTTCATGAGGATACGTCATTGATGGCACAGGTGATAGATTGAACAAAATGCCTTGCCCAAGATTCGAACCCAGGACCATGGACTTCAGAGCGCATTACGTAACCACTAAGACACAAAAGCTGACAATGCTTTGTTTCCATTGTACACAGTAGCATAGCCTGTATTCCTCCACAGTAGCGGCGATTGGGTGCCAAAACTGTGGGGTTCCAGTGGCGTGCCCAAGGGGGGTTTGGTGGGGGTCATAACCCCCCTTTGGAACAGTATTACCAAAAAAAGAACGCCAGAGACTCAAAAGGATGGAGAAATGAGGGCTGACTACTAAAAGAAAGTATATGTAACCCCCCTTTCCTAAATCCTGGGTACGCCACTGGTTGGGGGGTAAAGACAGTTTGCTTGATAGACAAGGCTTGGCATAGTAGGGGGTGAAAGTGGAAGAAACTGGGGAAGCAAAAATGGAAAGAAGTGTGGGGAAACTGTCCCCCACGCTCCTTCCCCGAAGGTTGTTGGTTAAATGAAACTTACTCTGGTCATTTCGCCTCCATACAAAATTGCTGGCAACGTCGCTGATGATGAATATAGAGCGTATGTATTACACAACTCTCAACGATTATTTCATTGGAAGAACCAAGTCTTAAAGTAATACAAAACCAACCGTTAGTTAGGCTACAAGATGTATACATTTACAGAAATGAAACCAAAACAATAGACATTTCGAAAAGAAGAACGACTTTCCGCGATAGCGCAGTGTCTATTACTATTGATCGTAACCAATTTAAGCAACACAACAAGGGTCCCGGGTTCGAATCCCGGTCGGGCTTGGTTGTTTGTGAATGTCCATTCATCAATTTCATCATTTCATCACTCATCCCCATCTTCGCAAATTAGCCAAGAGGCACAAAACGCGAAGTAAAATAAACTACAATCAAATCAAAAATCAATTAAGCAACACAAGCCGGGTTGGATGCTTCAGACACCACTTGGTCTTGCTGCCGAAGCTTCCGGTTTCGAATCCTGATCAGGGCATGGGTGATACATACAAGTGCCCAGTTATAAATTTCAGCTAATTCACTCATCCTCATTGTCGCGTGTAACCAAAAGTGACAGAAAAAGAAACGTATTTTTTTTCTTTAAATGTCAATTGTAGATTCAAGCCCAATTATAGTCTACGCGTGTTTATTATGAACTTACAAGAGGCTTGCACCCGCCAAAATAATGGACAAAAAAGAACAAAATTAAAATATGCAGATGATACAAGAGATCAGGACATGTATAAAGCGACTGAAGAAATAGACAATGAAGAGGAAAATTAAAAAAAATACAGATAGATAAATGGGATCGGGAAAAGTAAACAGTTGACTGTCAAAAAGCTAGAAACAAGTAGACAAAAAAGAGGGAAATGAAAAGTATACAGTTGGACAAAAGGACTACGAAATCTAAAAAGTGAGTAGCAAAAAAACTAAATATAAATAGACATAAAAAGAGGAAAATGAAAAATATATAGCAACTTCATAGATTGTTTCGTTTTGCCACCTTTTTTCTTCTTCACAAGTTTTAGAGACTTTCTTGATTTAAATCATCTTACTTACACTTATTCTATTTCACGACGCTCGTACCTGCGACTGGAGCATAAACGTAAAAAGGTTGGTGTGGGAGATGGGTTAGAACATTCAAATAGAAAACAATTTAAAGAAGAGACCAAAGATAAGGAGGTGAGCACGCAGAAGGTCTTTCTTCGTTTTCCTTTTACGAAGCTCTTTGGTAAACGCAACAGAAAAAAAAAACGATGGCGAAATGAGCTCCGCTTTTACGCACAAACCAAAGCGAACTGTTGAGAGAATCGAGAACAGCCTAGGTTTCATATCTTTTATTTCGGATGCTGGGGTAGATATGCCAGGAGCAATCTCTGTGTCATTCATGTCAACTCTGGTTTCTCCCGGTCTGTAAATTCGAGTTGGCACTTGAAATATATCTTCTGTGCCTCGCCCCAACCACCGCTTCCCCTACGCTCCCTAGGCGGGTTTTGCATGTGAGGGCTACGCTGCAAAGAACATGTCACGCGCATTTCACCATTCAAAAGGCTTCTCGTTTTAAGTTTCCTTTGCAATCTCGTTACCGAGTTAAAACTTTCAGGTTTGAATTTATCTTCGCTGGAAACATTTTCCTCTCCGCACACAACCGTTCGTTTGTATTGACGATGTAACAAACATTATAGAAACTGGAAACCCACTTTTCTGTGGAACGATGCATATCTTTGAATCTTCATCTGAAAGCACAAAGGCAAGCGGGGTTGTAAATTGTATATATTTCGCAAGGGGTGTTCTGAAAGTTCCAGGACTGGAATTTCTTCTAAGGTGCGGTACCTTATGCAACTGAATCAGCGCAAGACCATCTTGAGCTTCAGGCCACAGCGCTCAGTCAAGACGTCATCATCTGGAGGCGATCGTCTTAACGCTGTAAACCCCTTGTCGTAATTTTACCGTAGATAATTAAGGTATATTTCTTTCTTTTATGAAGTTAAATTTTGACATTTACCCTCCCGACGAATATAGAAAAAAAATGTATAATATTGAATATTTACACCAAAATTTTCATTCAGGCCACCACAAAAATTCCTACCATAGCACAAAGAAAGAGTTGATAACCGTTAGAAACTTCCTTGCGGAAAAATTTAAACATTGTATATCTTTGAAAAATATTATCGGGAATATTTGTCAGCTACAGTAAAACTCGTAACTGCTTTTGTATGAACTTTTGTATGTAAAATCAATTGATTAAATAAAAAAAGCCGTGTTAGGTTGACCGTAAACTTTCCGAGTTATCTAATTAATTAAATTGTCGTTAACTCTCCCCAAAATTAATCATCCAGATAAAGCAGATATTCTGTTTAGCTATACAATCTCAATACAAAAGCTTAATTTCTATATCCTTGCAGCAAAAGTGAAACAAATTGGTACAAGGGCAATGTTACATTTCTGTAAAGACTAAACCTAAATCATTTGTCATATTGTAATTTCGATCCTATTGACTTTATTGAACGAGAGATAATATACAAATTGAATCTTTTCATTGTCGTTAGTAAGATCTGTGACAATAACTTAAGAGTTTCATTGAAAAAAAGCAGATTAATATTTCGATCTTAGCGTTCACTTGGGGTATAAACATTTGGAATGTTTCCTTACACTGTTTTTACATTCTGTTAATAACATTGTGAAGAATGTTAATAAATTATGAAACAATAAACATTATCACTGATTTAATAATCAAAGTTACGAACATTGAAGCTTCACAAAGACAAAAAATAAAAAGCAGTTCATATGAAACCGTATTATAAAATTTAATACATTTGTAGTTCATATTAACATAGCTAGGTAACAAAATGCTTTCTGTGTGAAAACATTTGTATTTGAAACATAAGTAATATATTCTTGGATAGTTTTTCACACGAATATCTCATCGAAGTTCTTGTTACACATCGCACCGTTGTATTTTAATATACAACATATCTTCCGATTGGCATAAAGAACCATAAAGCGGGATAAAATAAGAATGTAAATGTACACATGTGTCAACTTTACACCGTTGTATACCTTTCTTTCATTAAAAACATTTTTAAACTGAAAATTTGTGTAAATAATATGAAAATTTTATCGAATGCTTGCATAAAATTTTCACTGACATATTGCTTTAGTAGACACGAACGTAATATTTTAAACGTTTGTAATTCAGGGTAAATTATTTGATATTTCTAATAACAACAAATGTTGACATGACCACATTTAAGAGTATATTAGATGCCTATTCCGTACACATGAAATGTTTACATCATGAACTATAACTCTTATTTATTTATGAGTGTAAAACCTTTGTTACTTAACTTGTATCTTTTCGTAGGGACTGAATCACATGGAATTGCCCTAAACATTTCTCATTTCCAGCAACATCTTGAAGAAATGTGAACGTTACTTTTTCATCATAATTGCCTCTGTAATTAAGCACACAACACTTATACACCATACCTCTTGCACATTTAAGCATATTTACAAGTCATGTAAACTCGATTACAGTTCCTAAATTTGCATTACAATTCCATATTCACTAAAAAGGTCCATCATGGATTCCGAAGAAGCAAATCAGACATGGCGGCTATCTCGCCTCCAGTTGATGACGATTAGTCACGTGACCGGAGCAAGCCATGAGGCTTTCAGATTGAGAAGGTAATGATCAGCACCCGTAAAGGATTTAGTTACACATTATTTTGAATTAGAAGTTTACAAAATGCCTCTACTTTTATTATTTTACGTTCATCCTCATCGCTTTTCTCCCACTTTTGGCTAATCACTAAGATGAGGGTGAGTGATGATATTATGAAATTGATGAAGGAACACGCACCAATGGCATGCCCAGACTGGGATTCGAACCCGGATACCTTGGAGGCGTAACGCTCTAAGCTAACCACACCGCCACGGAGCTAACGAGAGTTAAAACTGAGAAAAGAAAGATGATAGGCTCTTCATTATGGAAGCGTTAAAGAAACAATTTATAATTTTTAACATTTACTTTAAGTCTTTAGACTAATCGCGACTTTAAGGATTCAATGATTATTAGAAGAAGTTAATAGAGATGCAAAGGAACTTTTCCATGCACGGGCCATGACTACATTTGACAACGTATTCAGCAGCTGAAAGCGTTAAAGGCGCAGTTAAATCCCGAGTTAGAAGATAACCAAGTGTTGCACTCTGTTGATAGAAAAAGGTAAGCTCTATTACTTTGTTACAAGAATTCCTCCACAGTATTCTTAACAAACCAAAAAGATGTTGAGGATCACTATGGCTTTCCATACATTTACTGCGCACGGAATAGCCCCCCCGGCCCATCATACCCTCACGAGACCATTATATTAGCAGAACGTGTTCAGGTTTTCAACTCGGCTAAGAAGTGGAGTCATGATCTGATAAACAAAACACTAACAGCAATTGGCCACTACTTACCCTCATTGACTCTCATTGAACTATTTGACCTCCTTCAAGGTAGGTCATAAATCACATTCTGTAGCCTTTGGGGAAGGCAGAATTACGCAGCTTTACGCTGACGTGAAACTTGAGAAATAGACAAGAGAAAGTACGATGATTGGATGAAGCAGATGACAGGGCAAACGTAATGAAACAGCAAAAATTCTAAGAGTCGAAATGCACACACGTAATTCATTCAACTAAACGTTTTTGTGTATAGTTTACGTCGTTTCTACACGTCTGCAGGCATAGGCGTAACTTGGCGGGGGCAAGGGGGCCCTTGCCCCCCAAAATTTTCAGGTTTATTAAAATTTACGAGTTAGGGGACCTGAGGAACAAAGTAATAAAGAGTAATATTTCGAAAACGTCACAGTTATTTAGCAAATAATCCTGGACGCTGCTTTTATTGGATGGAAAACTTCTTCCCCCAAACTTAAGCCCCAGGTGTGATTCTACCCCTCGAAATTAGGCCATATGATTCTGCCCTTCTCAAAATTAGGCCCAGTTTGATTCTGTCCCTCTCAAAATTAGGACCAATTTGAATCTACCCCTCTCAAAATTAGGCCCAGTTTGATTCTGCCCCTCTCAAAATTAGGCCCAGTTTGATTCTTCCCCTCTCAAAATTAGGCACAGTTTGATTCTGCCCCTCTCAAAATTAGGCCCAGTTTGATTCTGTCCCTCTCAAAATTAGGCCCAATTTGATTCTACCCCTCTCAAAATTAGGCCCAGTTTGATTCTGCCCCTCTCAAAATTAGGCCCAATTTGATTCTGCCCCTCTCAAAATTAGGCCCAGTTTGATTCTGCCCCTCTCAAAATTAGGCCGTTTGATTCCGTCCCTCTCAAAATTAGGCCCAGTTTGATTCTGTCCCTCTCAAAATTAGGCCGTTTGATTCTGCCCCTCTCAAAATTAGGCCCAGTTTGATTCCGTCCCTCTCAAAATTAGGCCCAGTTTGATTCCGTCCCTCTCAAAATTAGGCCCAGTATGATTCTGCCCCCTCAAAATTAGGCCCAGTTTGATTCTGCCCCCTTAAATTAAGCCCAGTTTGATTCTGCCCCTCTCAAAATTAGGCCCAATTTGATTCTGCCCCTCTTAAAATTAGGCCCACAAAAAAATTATAAAAATAGAAGTCAAGATAAATTAAGATGTAACTGGACATTGTCAATAGTACAGACCCAGCGATCTGAAAAAATTCTAAAACTGAAAGTGACAAAAAGGGAGGTTACCTAGAAAGCGAAGAAGGAACAGTGCGGAATTAAAGACATTGTCCAAATATTGTGTTATCACTATGTCAACAGAATTACGGTCCACCAATCCTGGAGTAACAGCCGAAGCGAAAACTCTAACTAAAAGAATTATGCCAAAAACCCGGGTTCGATTCCTGGTAGTGTCCACATTTCCGCTTAAATTTCTACGAAGTAATCTTCTGAGTGTGCCAAGTTAAAAGGTATTACGGCGTCTCTACATGGCATAGAACTTACAACTGGATTTTATAACGTGTAGGATTCGTGTATTAAAATTCGGAAATACATGCATTAATACTGTGAAACTTCTTCCTTGATTATCGATACTAAGTAGATATTTTTGTAATAAAATGTGATGAGAAAAATTAATTTCAACGAAATGAGAATTTGTTATTAAAAAATATATAAAAGAAAAGGCAAGAAAACAAGTCATTGTATTCAATTATTTTAGACCCCTTACTGGGGATACAGACCAGATTCTGTGCGTCTTATGCGAAGCTTTGTCGAGTATTCAAACGTGGGAGAAAGCGTCGGTGACCGTCGTTAAAGGTATCACCCAATACATGAAAGCCAAGGACAATCGGGACTTTTTTAGTAACTTTTCATAAACTGAGATGGCAACCCTTTACTTGCGAGGCACGAGTCAGCCTCTATTCGCGAATAGCGGTGAGGTTGGGCAAAGGATAAGCTATTTTATGTGAACCAGCCTCGCCATGCTGGAAAACGTGGGCCATTTTTGTTTTCAGAAAAAGCATTTGGGGAATGTGGGGTTTTCACACAGTATTTTTTGACGAGATGAGATGCACTTGTTGGCGTGGAGAAGCAATGGCCTGTTGGCTGTCTCCGGCGGCATTAGGACCCCCGGTTAACAAGAACCGGGTTGGCATCCGAAGCAGGATGGACGAGCCAAAACATCCTGTGACGCGGCGTGTTTTTCGACGAGCAAGTGCGGCAATCAGGAGTCAAGCCATTCAGCCGCATGACGGTCGGTGCCAGAGGAGGGTCCAGGAATTTGAAATGGGAGGAGATGCGGGCATAATTTAGAATTTATGGCGCTATTTCTTCTCCCTGGTTCCAAAAGATCACCAGCTGTCGATAAATGTCTGGGCCCTTTCCTTGCTATGTCTTCTCGACCCATTTTCGTAAATTCTGCACTCGGGGAATGAGGTCTTTACGGATATGTAGAGCCGAGTTACTCTCGGAAAGCCCTTGCTTACGGCTCGATAACGCCAGCGGACCTAGCAAGGGTGAAGAGCGTTGACGGGAAGATAAGAGATTGGTGCTGGCTTCAGCTGACGTCAGCAGTGTAGTGAGTGGCGCGAGGTGATTGGAAGCTGAAGCCAGAGGCACTTGCTCTCAAGCTGCTAATGCGGAACAGCCTGAGAATTGATGGAAGTAACCTTACTTTACGTCCTGTTGAACGTCTCTGTTATCGACTAATTCTGAAGTCTGTAAGATGTAGACATCTCGTTATATGGTTATTTATTATGAGTTTCTTCACACTGAAGCGTTTATGGACTGTCTGTTGTGTGTTTCGTGAGCACACGCAAGATTCTGTAGTAAGATATGGGTTTTACACCGGGGGATGGAGCCACTCATTCTCTACGGACGCTCGACAAACACGCCACGAACGCACTACTCTGCGGAACTAATTAGCTATGAACTAGTGATGGGTCGTTCGTGAATGAACCGTTCCTTTTGAACTACTCCCTCTTGGGAACTGTGAAGTGCTCGCTCCTTCGAAGTGAACGAGCAGTTCCTCTGTGGTAGTTCCTCGTTCCAGGAGTCGTGAGCTTTGCGTGTATTGTTACTGCTGTGTATGTTCTCTGGTTTTCTTGTGGGAAGTCGAGTAGTAAGCGCACTTCCCCCCCCTAATCCTTTTCACTCAAGCTAACTCCAGCAAGTCCTCCCCCACCCCCCTTCACTTCACCTGCACGAAACCAACATCGGGAGGAGTTTGGCGTTCGTTCCTTTGAATGGCTGCTTGAGTGAGCGAGCTCCGGTGAAGTGCTTCCCGAAAAGAACTGCCATGACCCGTGGTAGTTCCTCGGAAGTCGTGAGCTTGTATGTTGTCAACGCTTCCAGTCGATGACTCACTCCTACGAACCTTCAAGAGCAAGAGCGCGAGGTCCCGTCTTTTGTTGCTGATTGTTGATAGTGGCGGTTTTCCGCGTAGCTATGCGTGCAACTCTGTTTACAGTAATGCTGCAGAAGCTCAACAATGAGGGAGGGATGGGCAAGTAATTCACCTTTAATCCTTTTTGTGGCATGTTTTCGCATCTCGCTTTGCAAGGAACTGTAGAAGGAACTTGACAGATAGAAGATAATCATATCTAACTTAAGACAACGTTCCGTTTCCGTGCTCTTCCATTATCGCAAAGTAAAAGTGGGGCCGGGAGGAAGAGAGAGCTTGAAAAATACGAATGCTATTTTTCTAGTCAAAGGTTTAGCGTCCTCTCTTCCATTCTCTTACGGGTTTCTTTGATCGTGTATCCATTTAATTGCACGAAAGTCTGGAAAGGTGGGGAGGGGCGACGGCCACCCTAGAAAATAAATTTCAACCTAAAATTTGTACATTTTACACATACGTATAATTTCATTTCAATCTCAATTTGTTAATTATTAGAAGGGCGTTACAGGTGCATGCTAACTTCAAACTGAAGTTTTTTTTAGGAGATTATACTATTTTGGAAGAAAATATGCCTCGTTTGACACCTTGGAAAAATACCTTGTTTGCCCTTCCCTGGAAAAAAATACAGCGGACGTTCATGTTTAAAATATTTAAAATTATTTTTCTTCATCTATCACCAGGCGCTGTAATGCACGGAGACAACAAGGGGTAGGAATTCATTTTTGGAAAGGAGGAGGGGAGAATATAACTTGTCCAACTTTTCCTTTCCGATGAGGACTATTTGTCCGCTAAAGTTCAATTATGCATTAAAATGTATTTTCATTCACCCCCACCCTGAAAGCAGCTCCCGAATCTCGGTCGCTCAGTCGATACATTGTTTCCTATAGCTGTTTAATATGTGCGCGAAGACAGATTCCTCCCCTCTAATTCTTTTCACCCACTCCAGAAGCAGTCTCCCACATCCCTTCCTCCGCCCAACGAAACCAACTTAGAGCTCTGTTGTTATGGTAGCTCCTCCTGTGAACGACTCCTTTAACGACCAAGTTCCAGTGAACTGCCTTTCTAAAAGGAACTGCCTCGTGCGAGAGCATACTCCATCGCTTCGTACTTCCTTTGAATGACTTCCAGTGAACGCTTCCTTTCGGTGAGCGAGCTCCGGTGAACTGCTTCCCTAAAAGGAACTGCCATGACCCATCACTACATGAACATATTGTTGAGTTGTTTTATTTTAATTTAATTTTCTGCCACTTTTGGCTAATCTGGCAGATGAGGAGGAAAGATAATGCAATGAAGTGGAAGATACGTGTGAAGTTACTACATACAGAAAATAATAAATATATTGAGGGAGAGTGTCAGTAACTTGTACGAATATTTATTTGAATGTTACATATTTATATGGTACGTCCCACTTCCAATTTTGAAACTAGTTATTTCCAAATTAGGGGATGAATAAAAATTCCAGAAATCATTTTTACTTTGGACACTTGGCTACGTAACGTGCTACAACAACCTTTCCGCCACCTAGTGTCAATTACACATACTTCATTTATATCATTAAAAAGTGTTCAAGAACTCAAAATATCTAATTAAGGATGTAATTCTCGTCTTTTCAGATAGTTCAAAGCTGATTCTACGAATAGTAGGAAGCACGACGCCTAGAAGAGTCCTTATACAGGTAAGAAAAACTTACAGTACAATTTCTTCACTTAAATTATTATTATTTATTAAATTTTCTGCGACGTTCAGTACTGCAGAAGCAAAACTCTATGATGTGGGGATTTGTTTTATGACATGCAAGTAATCAGTGTAGCCAGAAGTAGGTAAAAAAAATCACTTACTTGATTCCCTACCCAAATAATGGTATTTCTTAATAAGCGTACTCCAATGCAAACGTTTCTGGAATATCCTCGAGAAAGAAGAGTGTTCACTAGAAGTCACTCTTTACTAATGCTGTTAACAATATTTTTGCAAAATTGTCCCGGTAATCCAGTCGGTAGGGTTGGTGATCTTGGATGGGGTTATTTGTGACACTCTCCGTTCACAATGCGGCTCTGGGCCTCCCCTGTGGTGCAGTGATAGCCTTGTAATCAAGGGGTCCTGGGTTCGATACCCGGATCCCACTTTAAAACTGTAGGTCCAGTCACGATTAGCCTTGCTGTGCATAAAGTGGACTTAAAACACCAACCCAATCAATCAAATACTGGCTCTGAGGACCGTTCCAAGTATTTTATCAATAGTAACCTGAGGCAAATCTGGGGGTAAAGGAAGCCGGAGCGTGGTGCTTAGCCCTTCACTTCCACTATGGCTGAGATCTAGAATGTGTGGTATTGACTACTTCATCAATGTAGCTTTATGTATTTTTTCAATGTTTTCAACACGAAAGCATCAATGCATAGATTGCTGTAAACGTGTAATACTGTTCGACCACGGGAGACGAGCCTGGTTTGACTGGACAAATTCAAACGCTAAAGTGAAGTAGGTAGAAAGCAAGTGTGTAAGTTTCAGACCAGTATTTCAATTATTTGTTACTATAAATAAAAAAAGCGACATTGCTAAAGTACTTTTGAAACTATTAGCTATATTCTGTCAATTTTCCATGACAGCATTACATCAGCAGCTGTTACCCCTATTTTGTTACTGGACTCATCCACTTAGCGCTTGCGCACTTGGGATAATGGTCTCAAGTAACAAAGCTTGCACAATAAGCTGTTTTAAACAAGTTTGCTTACGTAGCTATACCAATGATACTTGCAAATAGTCAAATCTAACACTTTTTCGGCAGAGGGTTTGGATAAAATCAAATCGATAAGCCCCCTCCTCTCAAACACACATCCACGGATGGACCGTTCCAAGGGCCTACGGAGCAATCCAGCGACCAGCAATTTGGACACGAACCAAACGCATCTCCTCTTCCGATAAGCCCCCTGGTGGTATTTGGGGTAAGCTCGATGCGCTGCAGAACCACAGCAGCTGATACCCTGCACAACATCCAACCCGAAACTCCAAATGTCAACTTCCACACCCTCCAGGAGGAGACAACATCCCCCCGCCCCCTCCGAGTACATCCGGTAGCTGCTAACCCTTCTCATCGGATCAGTAGTCCCATTTGGAAGAGATTTAAAGTCACCGAAAGGTCACGTACTCAAAGAGAACTCGAAAAAAAGTGAACGACGAGGCTGTGAAATTTGTCAAAGGTATGGGCGACCACGTTCTTCGCAAGGGAGGTCTCTTTTGAGAAAACTTTCAATGATTGTCGCGCTTTTCTTAAAAAATAAAAGAGGACACTGTTGTCAAGTTTATTCAATGAGCCTCGTTATTGATGACAGCTGCGGTGTTCAAGGAAACCTCTTTCAACTTCGGCTCCTTGTATCAATGCCTGTATGAAAATAAATGGCTTCCGCTTGTATCTTTTGTGCTTTGAAAATATCGGCTATCCTTTCCTTAAATGACGCTGAATGATGTTAATTGTATTACAACAAATGCAACCATGCTTAAAGGTTATACAAAAGAGTCTACAAAAAAGTATGGCCGGATCCAGAGTTGTGTGATATTCCCCGTGAGGTATCGCATTTTAACTTACACTTTTATCTTAAAAGTAAAAGTTATAATGCAATAGCATACGAAGAATATCATACACCACACTGTAGTTAGGTGGCAGTGCTATCCTGAACCCGGTTGTACTTTTCTTTCAACTTTTTTTTGTATCAACTTTAAGTACGGTTACTTCGTATCATACAATACGCAGAAATACACTTCACCTTCTCTTTCTACAAACATCTTCAAGTCCACTTTATACACAGATAGGTTAATCGGAACTGGGCCTATAGTTTAAAATGGGATCCAAACCACTGTAAAATGTGCAGCCACCGAGTATCTAACCAGGGACCCTTTAATTACAAGGCGACGACGTTACCACTACGCCATCAGAGATGCCTTCAAGTCAGTTATTTCAAAAATTCGTTGAGTGTATAACGAGGATAAGGCTAGCTGCTACGTATTACCAGCTATTCCACGCAAAGTAAATTGTTCATATATTACTGCAATAATTCACGGAAAGATAAGGAAGAAGTTAGTTTGCCCTTGTTTCCGCAGTTCGAAAGAACTGAAAATCTTAGTAGGGCGGCTGGTGAAGAAATTGTGTTTTTGTAGTAGAGAATGTTACAAAAATTCCACATGTTGTCTACATAAACGTTGAACGCAGTGCCTAAAGAATATCAGCGCCATCTTTCAAATGTGACGCAATATACGTAGGTATTCTGTTTACCAAGAGTTGCGGAGTAACATAACGCGTTAATACTTCGGTACTTGCGTTAACACGCCACTGAAATTACATGAGTTCCTGTAACGTTTCTTCGATACTTTGTGTTACTTTAAAAATTCGGAACAGAAGGATTTATTTGCCAGGACGAAACATGCTTTTTGTGTTGTTTTAAACTTGTGTATGCAAAAGTTAGGATGTACTTCAGAGGACAGACGTGATGTTTGTGTGCCGTTTGCAACTAAGCTGTAAAAAAGGCCCATTTACTCATATTCGACACGCTCAACCTCAACTGCATAAAACAGGACACCGAAGCCAGGACACTTTGAGTACAAGCCGACGGCGTTATCACTACGCCATCGGGGAGGCATAAGGACTCCTTGATTACAAGTCCTCCACGAAACTAGTACACCATCGGGGAGGCGATATAAAAGGACAAATAAGAGTGAGCAAAAGGGATAGAAATAAAAGCGAGTGAGTCAGAGAGAAAAGAAAAAGAAATGGAGAGAGAGAGAGAGAGGGGGGGAGAGAAATAAATAAATATGAGATTTGAGAAAGGGAAATAGGTGAGAGGGAGAGGGGATGAAAAGAGAATAAAGGAGAAGCAGGAACAAAGAACAGAGAGAGAGAGAGAGTATATATGTGTATGTATGTTTATATATATATAAAAAATATATGTGTGTGTGTGTGTGTGTATAAGAAACACGAAAAAATAATCTAAGGCATAGGAACAAATGCTACAATCTAGAGAAACACAGAACAAGAGAAAGACTGGGAAAAAAGGTAGGAGCGACAAATGACAATCTATCTATCTTCTATCTTCTCTTGTATAAAAATGATGTATGTGTGTGGGTGTGTATATTTGTTTGTTCCGGCATAACTCTCGAACGCCTGGAGCAATTTCAACCAAACTTGGTACACATATCACTTGCAATCTGAAAATAATACTTTTGGGGTAAGACACCCCTGGCACCCCTAGGGGTGGGGTGGGAAGGGGTGACGTAAAAATAATCGAAAACGACCGATATTAAATTCCGCACAAACAGACATCCGTGACTCTATGCAATTCCGCACAACGATAGTGTTTCTTGGGTTGTCTAACATTCAGGCTGTGTTGCGAAAACGACCGATATTCGTGTGGAATCCATAGTTTTCGTGACACTCCCAATGCGGTTCAATTTCAAGTTCATCACCTATCGGCATGGGAGGTGAGAGGGGGTGAAAAATAAAATGCCACAAATGACTTTCCTGTCTAATACAAGATTGGGATAAATAAATACCCGGGCAACGCCGGGCAATCAGCTAGTAGGTTATGCTAAGTAACCCCTCTGGGTGCCAGTGCGCACACACATAAGAAACAGCAGAATTTTAGTGAACACCGATTAACGCTTTACTGTTCGTAATCAGCATAGCGACTGATCACTCTGCTCATCCAATCGGATGACAATAATGTCCAGTGACACCAGGTGTGTATTTTCCCAAGAACCCTGTTTGGTTGCCACGGATTAACGTTGGCTTTCCCACAAGAGGCGCCACTGGGCAACCACGCTGGCCACTCGACATTCCGCAACTGCCTCAGGTCATTCGACAAGTTTCGTTCCACAGAAGGAATTAATAATTACTCCCAATTAATTAGCGAAATTGTTAATCGGTTATCACTGTGGCCACTAACAATGGATTCAAATCCCTGAATGTGCATGTTGAGGTTTTTGTAGAATTCCCTTTGGTTAATATAGCAATTAAACATGGTATGGTATTTATGCCAACAAGGATAAAGACAGTTTGTAAACTCCAATAATGTGACAAGAGGATACATTGTAGGGTATAGTCAGATTACTTTCAGAATATCCCCGACTGAATGTACAGCTCTGGTTAGCGAGCCTTCCAACAGTCTACAAGACGAATAAGAGGGCTACCGATTGGTTCTTCGTTGAGACGACGTCAGTGGCTCGCTGGTTGATTGGAGGCTCCGCGAGTTACGACTCGCACCCAAGCTCCCAAAGCACAACAGCCAGATATGTTATGAAAACAACAACACTCTACCAGGCAGTAAAAGTTGAAAACAGAATCCTTAGGCTATGGTCACACTGAATTCTGTTTCGGCCGAAATTTTATACCTGAATTCACGGAAGAAAACCGCAGAAAATACAACATAATGTAAATAAGTGTGAGCGATCACGCTGGCACCGAGCTACTCTGATGTGCACAGCCGTGTTTCACCGACCACGAGATGGAACCAAATCATTTTGTTTCGGCCAAGTGCGAGAAGTGTATAGTGCCGTGCGCTCCTTATGCTAGACTTCTTGCGTTGTCAGTTTGAAAATAGTGGACCGTAAAACTGTGGCTAATAATTACTGGAAAATTGACAAAGTCGCATTACCTCACTCTGTTAGGCCTTTTGGTAACCTTGAACACAAATTTGGTACGTTTTTACGAAATTTAGTAAATTTAGCCGAAATTTTTGGTAACTAAGCAAATGTGCACAATTACTAAAATAATTTAACTCTGGTAAACAATCGTTTACAAGTGTTTGGTCACGAAAAACTATTTTTTGGTTATTCCGCACGAACTATTTTTCTCCATATTCTTGATGGATTGCATCATTTATCTGTTTGAATCAATAAATTATTGCAATCAAACGAATCGATATTACTCAATAATTATTGCAGATACAAAGACAAAACTTAGAAAGCTGACAATTAGCTCCAGTACCACTTTACAAGATATAAATTAATCTGAGGCATATGTAAATGAATGATGTTAAAGCGATGTACACAGTGGTCCTAGAAGATACACACAGCGTTATAGTCAAACCTTTAACCTCAGTAGTGTTATAATACAACAGATTAGTGGTTGTAATTAATATTATTTTAACGAATAACGCCAGAACGAATCAGAAAGTATAAGTTGTCCGTGAAATGGTCAATATAAGCGTCACGGCACGGACGCCATCTTTGAATGTGGTCCAGCGTCTATTGAATGAGTCAGTATATTCTCGGGGGTAGAAGCTGGCGTTTACATAAGTAAAATACCTAATACCGAGAATAAGCAGGGGGAGGGGGGAAAGCCCACGGTAAAAATCGACTAATACAGACTAAATACCCGGCAGGAATTATAGACTGGGAGATAACATTTGGGGTGTTTTCGCTAGGGATCAGGCAACTAACATGCATGAGAGGGGGAACAAGCTTGTGGTGTCTGAAGGCCCCATAATTTCATTGCATCCGTTGCACTAGAAACGTGGGGCTGCTCGGAAGCGGCTAGGGGCGGCACCGAACAATGGGGTTAGTTTTGCGAGGAGGGGACGAATATCTGCAAGTTACACACGGTGCGTACGCGGGCATAATGATTGTTTGCCCGAGGTCCACAACAATGGCTCCTTAACATCTGATACGGTCGGCGTAATGCGTGGCGTGGGGTGCGGGGGGGGGGAGGGGTGCGGAGGGTGGATGAATGAAGAAGAGGGGTGACCGTGGTGGATATGTCTTTATCGTGGCGTAAATGACGAATACCCCTCGGTTGGGTGATATCTCTTAATGCCCGCCGTTGGTGAATAATTTTTCATATTTTTGCGCTCACAATGCAACTTTCTGGTGGTGGTGGTCCGGGAAAGGGGGGATATGGAAGGGATGCTTTGCAGGCGTTTTGTGTTAAATCCAAACTGCGTGGTTAACTTATGGCAGATAAACCAACAAGGCAAGCTAGGAAAATATTAATGGTAAGTTTTTTCGAACTTTTAAACTTTATTATTATTGTAATTATAAGTTCACGGGGTGGGTGATATCAGAATATTTAGTTAATGTCCCTATATAAGCGGCTCTGGGTTTCACCCAGCCTCTTTACAGTAGGGACCTGAGGATAAAGGCAGGCGCAGGCATGATGCTAATCACACCAACTTCATTATGACCAAGAACAAGCATATACTGTATAAAAACCTACCTCCACACCCCTTGGCAGCATAATATGTATAAAGGGGTCTCCCTGATGCCGTACTGGTTGCTTCGTCGTCTTGCAATCAAGAGAACACAGATACAATATCCGGTGGCAGCGCATAGTTGTTCGGCTCGCACTTTAAACTGTAGGTCTAGTCCCGATTAACCTATCTGTGCATAATGTGGACTTAGAAAACAAAACCTTAAAAACTCATAAATGCATCAAAAGGTACTTTTATTATCTGTGATGCACGCCGATCTTCCTGGCGGAATGGTTAACACATCGCGTTACGATGCGGTCTCGGGTTAGAATCCCGGCATGGGTGTTCTTTGTGGGATTCCCTTCATCAATTTAATCATATCATAACTCATCCTAATTGTTGCGATTAACCAAAACTGGCAGAAAAGCGACGTTAAATAACAAAAATGAAATCAAAATCAAATTAAATAAATAACAGTGTGTTGCACAAAAAGCATCAATTTGACATATTTCGACTTCTGTATGTATTACACCTACTACTGTAATTTCGGTAACGTGTTACCAAGTAACGAATAACTCTACCCTTGCATATCTCTTTCATTACAAGCAAAATATTAAAGCGAAAATCAACAAATAAATTAAGTGAAAATCTGGCTAGCAAATTTACCTTATCACCAGATTTATATGTAAATGCATATCTTCGTATGATGCTAAAATCAATAAGATTTTGTAATATGTTTGCGAATACAAATCCTGTTTTCCCATATTTTTACATATATTATCTTTTAGCTCATAGTCTTGTTATTTTACATGTAATTTCCAGGTTTTCAAACATTTTCCGGCATATATTCCATTACAATTTTCCTTCTTGTGTTAAATACCAAATTTTCTAATCTGTAGCTATTCTGTACGTTTTATACTCTTTATTTTAAATGTTGACAATGAATCTGTTATTCTATCATTGTTGTCAACAATAGAGAATGCATGCTTAATCTTTCGTGGTGAAACTCGTTACATATTTCAAATATGCCCCATTATTTTTCATGCGGTATGGAACTCAGATTCGGAAAATGTCAAGCTGTCTTTTGGGACAACAAGAGATTCAAGTTTCAACACTTAAGAGAAAGTTTGGTAATCCATTGGTGTGGTTACAAAAACGGATTTTGTATTTGAATTTTGAGTTGCAATGAATGTCATGTGAGCCTAATGCATTTTATTCAGCTGGGTGAGACGCTTACTTAATGAAATTTCCATTTTTAACAATTGTAAGTCCATAATTATTTCCATATTTTGATTAAAATAGCTAGGCTAAATAATTTTTACATAATGAGCCGCGGTAGCTCAGTTGTTAGAGCATTTGTCTACCATGCGGTTCGATTCCCGGTGCAGGTGATCTGGACAAGGAATTGTCTAGTCATTTCCCTGTTTCTTCGCGGCTCTGAGGTCCACCCAACCTCGTATAAACGGTTACCTAGGGGAAACCCTGAGGGGTCAAGATGACCGGGCGTGATGCTGATGACATCATCCCAACTATAGCAGAGATCAAGAATACGTAGAGCTCTACACCTCCACATCACAACAAAAGCCTTAATAGCATGTGGACATACCTTTACCTATATTTTGTCACGTGCCAGTTCCGACGACACAATGAAAAATGCAAAGAAGAAATGTTTCCCGAGAGCGACGATAGATGGCAGCACGACATATAAAGAAGAGCAGAGTTCATTGTAGAAGTCTTTTCACTAATCAACGATAAGAAAAGAAGAAGAAGATTTCCTTTCAATTATGCATATATATATAAGCAAAATATAACCGACGTAAATTTGGAATCAGCATATATATATATATACCTCATTATTGTATGAGCAAGGCACATGCAAAGAACATCTTAGAAGTTCCACCGCCTTTGGTATCCACGTATCGATTCTTCGGCGGTTTGACCCACGTATCGAGAAGAAGGGCAACGTGAATCCAGACACTCTTCTGTCGCTGATTGCACCCGAAGAACCATAATTCATAACTCCCTTCCTCTCTTCTCTTTCGACCGACTTTCGGGAGGGAAAAACCCTCCAAAAGGGCGGACAACGAGCCGCTGAGGCGAGTCTGGAAAGTCATTGAACGTAAATCTTGGAAGAAGAGGAGAGGGAAAAAAAATCTCGTAACCTTCTCGAAAATTAGATTACTTGGAAGATATTGCCGGATTCTTTTTCTTCCTTTTCTTATCTATTGTCTTCGAGATTCCCATCGAATATCACCTGTTTGCGCTGGCCGTTTTGTTTGCGTGTCGTAAGCACGGTGGGCGCGTTCAGAAATTGACGAACCGGAACTGATCATTTCTTTGATGTTCCTATACGTGTGAGAATGTGCCTCTGTTGTTTAACAAGAATAATAAGCGGGAATAATTGAATGTCGGTGCGATTTGTTGATAGAATCAGTGGCGTAGGAACGAGGGATACATAGTACTCCCACAATTTTTTGTGAGTGTGTGCTGTGTCTTTGATCTGGATTGTATCCCTTGTACAGATGCAAGACATTCACCTTTAGTAGCTAGATGCATAAAAAATGTATTTTGTCCGCATTGTCTCTCTCAGTGATGTGCCGTAAACTATAAGTTTACGTCTACATGCGTTGTCTACACGTAATCTACGCGTAGATTACATTGGGTTGTAGTTTACATAGACTACGTAGACAATCTAAAGTGCACTAAAATTAATTTTCAAGGGTTTCATGAAAGGAAAGTGACATTTTCAACTATATTGGTTCCTAACGAAATGAAAAGAATCCTATTTACAACAAATTTCTCTTCTCTTCTATTATCAACTATGGAAGAAGATAAATAGTATGCAAAAACAACAATAGATGGCAGTAGTGAGGCAAAAGTGGTCTTTTCCCCATAAAACACTAGAATATTTCCTACATTAGGTTCCTTCCTACGTGAGAAATTGTTCGAATTTAGATGAAAGAGTATGAACATTTCATCTCACACATCAGCAACTGATACGCAGCATAATTTTCTTCATATTCTACGGCGCCCTTTGCTAAGTTATCACCTTTCGCCATTTTGTTTACATAGATTACGATGAAATGAATACCAGAGCTTATCAGTTAATGTTTCTACGGCCTGTTCAAAACTATTATGAAACTAAACATAACATTTGTAAAAAATTGGAAGTGGTGTGAATATTTTATTTATGGCAGTACAAAATCATGAAAATTTTATTAGAAATTGAGAGCCATTCTTCAGAAGCAGGCATTTGTTTGTGATGAATAAGGGAAATAATGGAAGAATTTGTTAATACAAGAATTGTAGTGTGTCCTTTTTCAAAATTTCAAAATAAAGTCAAATTTTCTAAACCTAAACTTAAAATCCGATACGTTTTGCATGGAAAAGTTACATATTCATGCTTGGTGAAATTGTTGTCATCTCTGTACCTAATCCACAGCGGTAGAGCAGATTAAATTTCGTCCACGAATCAGTCAGGGCTCGAAAAATCCCGGTCGCCAGGTCGCCATGGCGACTAAAAATTTCAGCTTGGCGACTGTGATCTTTTGCTGTAATATTGCCGTTTTTTAAGTTTTAGTGTACGAAACTTTCAAGATTCTAAGCTCAGTTGCGCAGTTCCGCTGCACTTCCAAGCTACGTAATATTGCAGTGCTAACGTCAGTCGCTTGTTGGGTGTACAGATGCCCCCTCCCGCGACAAAATACATAAGAAAAATATCAGTGCGTCGGAAGACCGAACACACTGCAGATTGGTTACTGAGGAAGGGGAGGACACTCAGTGAGCGATGTGTTCGTGCCGAAAGTGAACATGAAAGTGACGGCGCAATCGAAAGTGAAGATGGTACTGCTTCGGTTGTTACGTATTTAGGCGCGTGCTGGACATCTGTACACCAAGCAAGCGTCCGATTGATTGATTTTGTGTTCTTATCTCCACTTTATGCACAGTAAGGCTAATCGGGACCGGACCTACAGTTTAAAGTGGGATCCGAACCAATATGTGCTTCCACCGGGTATCGAACCCGCGACCCCTTGATTGCAAGGCGACGACACTACCAATGCGCACTCGGGGAGGCTTCAAGCAGGTTAACTTTATACCTTTACGTCATTTTGTAAGAGCAGCAGAACATTGAAGATGATCTTAGAAGAAAGACAAAGGCCGTGTCCGAAAGGTGCAAGACCGTACTTGAAGCGAGCATCCTCCGAGTATGGTCTTTGAGTGCGGTCTTCAAGTCGTGGACTGGAAGTGTTGTCTTTCGAATTGCACTTCGACTGCAGCGCCAAATACGATCAGTAGATAAAACTGAATACTCGTTGTTTTCCTCGCGTTTTAAACACTTATTTTTCACCATAGAAATCACATAGCATTTTCAAATGTTCGTACACATACATTTTCACACATTAGAAAAACTATATCCAACAACTTGCTGGCCTATAACGTATATCTATCTGTGCCGCTGGCTTTCTACCTCCGTGATTTTAAACAAATGAGCAACGAATGCGGAAACCAGGTGACCTAGTCACCAACCATCTGCACTGCGAGCTGTGCACTTGCGTACTTCTGTTCTTGGCGCTTTCGAACTGTACTAGGTGGCGTCACTTCCGTCAAGACCATACTTCAAGTCTGTACTTTGTACCTTTCCGACAGAAAGAAGGAAGATTTTGCACGCATCATCAGTATAATTCACGGTGTATTTCACAACTTAAAGGGAATTAAAGGGTACACCACGAACCTATGCACCTATGAATGTTACAGAAAACGACGCGCTTAATGGAAGATTAATTTTAAAAAAATACCTCACGTTACTCTTCTGACATGTATGACTAATCGCGACAAAGAGGATGAATGGCTAGAGGGAACTTACGAAGTGACACTTGGGAAGAAGCGAACATGTACGGGATTTACTTTTGAAGAGAGCAGAGCCCTATACCTCATAAGTTGATAAGGATCTTGGTTCAAGTCGCGGCCAGTGTGCTTGTTCTTCATAAACATCATACATTTCACATTGCTTACGTATTCTTATACCAAGTACATGGTTAGCATTCTCTAGTTGTAGACATACATCATCTGCACACGTTGCAAGGTGCGGTAAAGAGAAATGGACGATTAGAAAGCTCGTTCGAAATACTCCACATCATTCCATTTTCTTTCTGTGAAAAACGTGGGCGACGAGGCCTTATATCACACCCTCATTTTTCTTCGTTTATTCCAACACGAAGCATAAACAGTAGCCATTTTTAGCTTGTTTTACCATCGTAGAAACAGCCACAGTAATAAGTTAGTTACGTGCATGTCCGTTAGATGTCAGTAATGATTCTGAACTACCATGAATAGGTTCTGCTTACTTTTATTGTACCACTTTCCTTTCCTGTATTCACATTTTTCTTCTCCCTTTCTGGTCTTTTGAGGGTTGTAAATTTGCTGAGCCGAGGTTGATTTCAAAGAAATTGTAGTCGGCCGCAATTTATATTTCCTTTGCGTAAAACAGAGGCAAATTTCATGTAGTGGTGCAACAGGGAGACAACTTATGCTAACCAGTGTTGGGATTGGTTCATTAGGCAATCTCGAAGCAAAGAAACTACTGGAGGGATTTGAAACATTGAAATGAAACGTGTAGTTATGTTCAACCTTCACGTAGTCAAGCAGTTAGGCATATTGTCCTCTTCTCGTTTTGTTAAACAGAATATACAGAAGGTTAATTTTAAAAAGTAGAGGAAAAGATAGGAGAGATGCACTGGCGTACGCAGGAGGGTGCTGATGGGGCTAGTCCCCCCGAAATTTTGAGAAAATCAAAATGTTGAAATGAAATCAGTAAAGATATCGGGAAAACAAAGTGCAGACCCCCCTCTCGTAAAATGACCCCCGATTACGATTTTTGTCTTTTATCAACTTTTAAAGCAAAACTTAAATTTGTAATTACGAAATGCTTAATAGTGTATCAAAGCACAACGAGTTGCGCATTCTATGCGGCACCGATTCGAGGAGCGCGTGAATGGTGTCACCCTCCCTCCCTAGAACGCAGCTTTGTGAATTCCACCTTTACAATTCCACAATTCTACAATTATCCTGCGCACTCTAGTGAAGAGATGGGCCTCCCCGATGGCGCAGTGGTAGCGTAGTCATTAGCATGCAATCAAGAGGTCCCGGTTTCGATACCCGGCAGAGGCACATAGTGGTTCGGTTCAAGACCATCTTGAGGTTCAGGCCGCAGCGCTCAGTCAACACGTCATCATCTGTAGGCGATCGTCTTAACGGTCGTCTAAACCCGTTGTCGTATTTTTATTGTAGAGAATTGAGGTATATTTATTTCTTTTATGATGCTAAATTTTGACATTTACCCTCCCGACGAAAATAGTAGAATATTGAATATTTACACTAAAATTTTCATTCAGGAAGTCACTATGGCCATAACAAAAATTCCTACCATAGCACAAAGAAAGAGTTGAAAACCGTTGGAAACTATCTGGCGGAAAAAATTAAACATTGTATTTCTTTGAAAAAAATTATCCGGAATATTTGTCAGCTACAGTAAAACTCGTTACAGCTTTTGTATGAACTTTTGTATGTAAAAATCAATGGATTAAATCAAAATCCCGCATGTTAGGTCGACCGTAAACTTGCCAATCAATTAAATTTTCTTTAACTTTACCCAAAATTAATCAACCAGATAATGCAGTTATTATGTGTAGCTATATAATCTCAATACAAAAACTTAATTTCTATAACCTCTCAGTAAATATGAAAGAAATTGGTACAAGGGCAATGTTACATTTATGTGAATAAAGAATAAAGACTAAATCTAAATCACTTGTAATTCCGACCCTTTTGACTTTATTGAACGAAATATAATAAACAAATTGAATCTTTTCATTGTCGTTAGTAGGATGTGTGACAGAGTTTCAACATTTTTATTGAAAAAATACAGATTAATATTTCGATCTTAGCGTTCATTTGGAAAATAAACATTTGGAATATTTCCTTACACTGTGTTTATACTCTGTTAATAAAATCGTGAAGAATGTTAGTGAATTATGAAACATTAACACTGATTTAATAATCAAAATTACGAACATCGAATCTTCACAAAAACAAAAAATAGAATAACATTTCACATGAAACAATTTTATAAAATGTATTACACTTGTAGTTCATATTAACATAGCTAGGTAATAAAATGCTTTCTGTATGAAAGCATTTGTTTTTGAAACATAAGTAATATATTCTTGGATAATTTTAAACACGAATATTTCATCAAAGTTCTTGAGTTGAGTTGAGTTGGTGTTTTAAGTCCACTTTATGCATAGTAAGGCTAATCGGGACTGGACCTACAGTTTAAAGTGGGATCCGAACCACTCATGCCTTTACCGAGTATCGAACCCGGGACCCCATCAAAGTTCTTGTTACACATCGTACCCTTGTATTTGAATTCATAACATATTCGTATCTTCCATTAGCCTTCGATTAGCCTAAAGAAGCATAAAAGCGGAGTAAAATAAGAATGTAAATGTACACATGTATCAATTTGGTCCAGTTGTATAGCTTTCTTTCATTAAGCATACTTTGAAACTGAAAATTTGTGTAAATTATATGAATATTTTATCAAATGCTTGCATAACAGTTTCACTAAGAAACTGCTTTGGTAGACATGACAGTAATATTTTAAACGTTGACTAAATCTTGAAACAAATTATTTTGCAACCATAAGCATCAACGCATCTTAACGTTGTAATTCAGATTTAGATAAATTATTTGAAATTTCTAAAAAACTTGTTGACAAGAGATTAAAATTGACCAAATCTAAGAGTATACTCGTATCAGATGTCTATTCCGGACACATGAAATCTTTACATCATGAACTATTTCTGTTATTAATTTATGAGTATGAAACCTTTGTTACTTAACTTGCTTTTTTTCGTAGGAATCACATTCAATTGCTCTACACATTTCTCATTTTCAGCAACATCTTGAAGAAATGTGAACTTTACTCTTACCTTTTTCATCATAATTGCCCCTGCAATTGAGCACACACAACACTTATACACCATACCTTTTGTACATTTAAGCATATTTACACGTCATGTAAACTCGAATACAGTTCATAAATTTTCATTACAATTCCACATTCACTAAAAAGGTCTAACATTGATTCCCAAGAAGCAAATCAAACATGGCGGCTATCTCGCCTCCAGCTGCTGACGCTTAGCCACGTGACCAGAGCAAGCCATCAGGCTTTCAGATAGAGAAGGTAATGTTCGGATCCCACTTTGAACTGTAGGCCCATTCCCGATTAGCCTTACTATGTATAAAGTGGACTTAAAATACACACTCAATCAATCAATCTAGTGGAAACAAGTAGAAAATCAACGTACACTCAGAGAACTAAATGCATCATATCGATTGATGCACCAGAATGCATCGATTGATGCACTAAAGTGTGTTTTATGGCTTCTTCAAAGAATCAGATTCAAATTTGATGCATTTGGGTGCATTTTTGTATGTCGTGAAAGAAACACCAAAGTGCATCATTTGATTCAAGTGAGGATTCTTTTCAGTCGAGATGCACTTCAATGCATCAGTTGATGCGTTTTGATGCACCTTGATGCGTTTTGATGCATGGAAGTCCATCTCGACTGAAGGAAATCCTCACTTGAATCAAATGATGGACTTTGGTGTTTCTTTCACGACATACAAAAATGCACCCAAATGCATCAAATTTGAGTCTGATTCTTTGAAGAAGCCATAAAACACACTTTAGTGCATCAAACGAGTCATTCTGGTGCATCAATCGATATAATGCATTTAGTTTTCTGAGTGTATAATTACAAAAAATGGATTGCCTTTTACAGTTTTCTACTCTACAGTTTTTACGTGACTCGAATCCACAACATCGATGGCGAGGTAGCGAGTTGACCATTACCCGTTACAGCATGCAGGCGCTATCTTTTACCTCTATCAACAGAAGTTGAACGTAAACTTCAACAACCGTTGACGTTATTTGTAGCGGAATGCATTTTGATAAAAATTCCACATGCCAATGGTTCATCTCAGCAGAGATTCAGGTTAAAGCTATCTCGAATCAGAAGACGCAGTTTTATTTCGTAGCGCGAATGTGCGGGTGTGTAGGCAATAAATCTTAGCGCTGAAGTGTGAACGGTGGCGAAGTAGATAGACGATGTCGGTCAGTGCTCTTGGGAATTATGTAATGAGGAAGCTCCTAATGGGGGTCTTCTGGCTTATGTGGCTCTCTTGAGTCAAGGAAGTGCCAATGTCGGACGGCCATTAGCATCGCGTCCCACATACATATCAGCAACTGGAGTGAGAGAGCGAGAGGCTTTCCATACAAACATTCAATCAGAACGCAGTGAAGTGTTTGGTACTGCTTCCAGTCCCTCTTGCTTCACGATTCTCTCTTTATCTCTATCGTTCTCGTCTCGTTCTCGTCTCGGTCTCGTCTCTGTCTCGTCTCCAGTCCCAAAATAAATACGAGGGAAAGTCAGTAAATAGGTCACAAACCGTTGTGCGATAGCTGAAAATAGTAGGGAGCAGTTTCTAAAAGTGTCATTAGGTGGCAGCACAATCCAGCATGATGATATTCAGTTAGCAGTCGGTAGATAGCAGACGCACGCATGGGCAGTTCAGTTTAAAAATGGAGACCGTGCTCGAGGAGTGTACGTGGAGATGATACGGGCGGAGATGATTCAAGCTGACAAGAGAATGACGATAGATAGCATAGCAACTGCAATAGGGTGTAATGGTTTAGCCTACAGCTACAGCATAATGTATGAAAAGTAGTGACTCGAAGTCTTGACCAATGAACGCGTGAGAGGATAAGTGAGTGCATGGAGGGAAAAACGCGGCTGCAGCTACCAACCGTTTGCAGCAGCGCGCACATCTTTACTCCGCCCATTCGCTTTCTCCCCTTTTATGCCGTTATGATACAGACTCAGTGCTCTTTCTCGCGTCTACAATCACGAGAAGAAGGTGCGTATACAATATATTGGGCAACGTGGGGTGTGTCTGAGTGCCGCGAGCGGCGTTCGGCACTCGGGGACACGAAAATAAACGATGCCAGCCGAACATAATTGAACCAATCGCTGATCAGTTGCTTTCCAGCCGCCAGACGCGTGCTTTAAAACTGAGAAGTTCAATGCTACCTTCCATACCCACTCTGTGGATTAAATGGATCCTAATTTTCCTCACAGGGCTGCTGTGGGTGGAAAAAAAGGTTGGGGTGATGAAAAAAAATCAACGCATTGGTGCCTTAATCGCGTTCTTGCATACGTTTCAGCTCTGTTCCATGACGAGAAAAAAGCGAAGTTTTAAAAATGCTGATTTTGCTCTGCAGTTCTTTGCCGACCTCCGCTAATGTCAGGGTGGGATGGTGGGGGAGGGGGCGTTGTGCGAGGGAAGCAGCTTCCCAACACCATCTTGGTGCTTTCGGTTGGCTGATTTCCCCTCAACAGATGCAAAAATTTCCCTTTTCGTGCCTCCACAGTCAAAGTGTCCCTATTTCTACAGGAATATCCCACACAAAGTAAAAAGTCGCTCTTTTATATCTAAGAAATAAACCTCAGGGCGGAATAAACTATTCTACAAAAATCGCATACAGTATTTACTTTATAGAGCAGCAATTTCTAAACGGTGAAAAACAATAATACTATACTCTATCCTGGGAATCTGTGGAGCAAGGTCGCGCATAACGGAGAGAAGAGGAGATTGCGAGTGAGCGAAGCAAAACAGTATGGTTGGTAGCAGCAGTCGCTTTCCCCCCTCCACGCATTTCCATTCCTTCTCACGTGTTTATTGGTTTCCCTCTCGAGTCACTATTTGCGCAAGAGACTTCTTTTCGTCCTCTAGCTCAAGAGATTCCCTGGACAGAGTATACATACAATACTAGACCAACTACTCTCGGTCTAACGTAAGATCGCAGATAGTGTAAACAATCATACATATAGGGCAACACAACTTTACTCTAGTAGCTTATTTAAGTGGCAATATCTTTTATAGACTATATTCAGAATATTCGTGCCCGCAAAACGCCTTCGGAATTATTTAATAGGATTTTTTACAAGGTTGTTTATATTGACTTTGATCTCATAGTGGACGGAGAATAGTAATAAAGAAAAGAATAAAAATGGCCGAACGCGTTGGGTGCTGGACTCGCTATCTCGCCATTGATGGTCCCAGGTTCGAGTCCTGCCGTGGGCATGTGTCCCTTTATCAATTTCATCATATTATTACTAATCTTCATCGTCGCGATCAGTCTAAAGTGGCAGTAAAGCAACGCAAAATGACAAATATCAATCAGTTTTTGCAAGTTTGACACAAAAGTCGGTTAAGTCTTGAAAATATCTAATTTACGCGCGATCTTATTGAACTGATTTTTTAATCTATTGAACAATGATGATTGAATTATCAACAAAATAGAGATTCAAAGTTGAAAGTTATCTTCTTACGTGTCTTTTACGTCAAAAGTTCATGGAGTGGGATGTTGCATAATATTTTCCATTAATGCTTTTGTATGATGATTTCATATCTGCAATACATCTACCTTCTAGATTATGTGCAAAGCATCAAACTGTTTATTTTATGCAGTAAACAAATGTTTCTTTGTAATAATTCTCACCAAGTTTGAAGTTTCTCTAAAAATTCCTGCAAATTATAACTTTTCAGTTTCAACAAATGGAAAGACATTTCCCTCGTAGTAAAAACCTATACAGCACACACATGTCCAAAATACATCCATTGGATATCTCTTGGATATGCAGGTCGAGACTTCTGGATATCCAGAATTGGATGTGTTTTGGATATCCCGTTTTGGACAAGATCGAGATATGTTTTGGATATCTAGAATTGGATATGTTTTGGATGTCCCGTTTTGGACAAGATCTGGAGACGTATTAGATATTTGGAATTGGACAATGTTTCTGACTGCCAGTTCTATACATGTTTGGGCTATGTATTAGATATCTAGAATTAGTCAAGCTTCAGATATCCAGTTCTGGATATCCCATAGACGTCCAATGGCTATCAAGAATTGGATATCCAGAAATGGATATCCATAATATCCATGGATCTGATCTGAACATTGTGGATATCCAATGGATATCCCTTGGAGACTTGTGCTGTATGGGAAAATAACTTCTAGATACTCCACAATAAATAACATACTGTTGAGTTCTATATAGGTTGGCTTCTTCTTCTGCGCTACGCAGCCAGAGGACACAGAATTGAACGCTGGTTAAGGTATGCATGTATCCTTGTGTTTGTCCTATCAGTTCAATTCAATTCAATTCAATTCATTTCAATTTTCCTTTATTAAAGGGCGAGGTTCAGCCTACGGCTGTTCTACCACCTAACCCCGTTCATCAATGACCATCATCGTCGCGATTAACACAATAAGTACAAAAGTGACGTAAAATATCCGAGGGAAAGAGTGGGTCAAATTCCAAAATTTCCCTACCCTGATGGAAAATTTCTCTGGTCTGGGTGAAATTTTCTACAATTTGAAGGGATTTTCCCTCGGTTCGAAGAAAAATTTCCCTCATTCTACCATCATAGCTTTCTTCTCCCCCCTGTTCTCTAGACATCCTCCGACTGATCGAAAACACGATCTTCTGGAGTTTGTCCAGCGAAACCAGGCACGCTGGAGGACGGCGGTAGGTGGGTCCTGGAAGGGGAGGGGGTGGAGGGGGTGGGCCGTGAGGAGCAGACTCCTGATGATGCTGCTACTTAGAGTTACCAAGACGAGATAACAAGGGGCGAGAAGAGAAAAAAACTCAAGAGTTCACAAGAGAAAGTTTAAAGGCGATGTAGAAATTTCTTGATGAATTGCCCACCTTGTGAAGTTTCTTCAAGTTCCTCCGCTCTGTGCTTGTAGAACAGGTCTCTTTGTACAGAGGTGGTTTGGAATAGGCAGCCAGTTGTACTCTGAAAGATCCTTGGTTGTGTAAGGTTGGCAACCGCTCTTGGAAACTCCAGTTCAATCACTGCATTAATTAATGAATATGAAAAAATGAAGAGAAGCTTACAATAACTATGGTTAACTAAAGATGACAGCACAGTGTATTCCTAATTTGTATCTGACTTATTTACCGCAATTATCTGTATAAAACAGCAATTCTGTTTGTCTTTATTTGCTGATATTGATTATTCAGTTTCTCTAGATTGAATTCCTACAAGTAATACTGAAACAGCTGATTTAATGCATCATATACTTGAAGTACTATGCCATTAAACAAAGACTGGCATATTTGTTTGTTAACATGCTACCGTAGAACGCTTTTTAGTTATAATTGGAGCCAATTAGCTTTGTAAACCAGCCCGCCTATCTATTTTGGAGGTGAGTAGCAAACGGATTAGTTATCTTCCCTGTCTAAGTTTGAGTTTTGTGTCCACTTTTATGCACAGATAGGCTAATTGGGACTGGACCTACAGTTTAAAATGGAATCCGAACCACTGTGCTCCTCCACGTGGCAATCGAATCTGGAACGCCTTGATTAAAGGGCGCCGACGTTACCACTACGCCTCCACTTCTAGGTATCTGGGCTTGCTCAGTAGCGAAAGGAAAAGGAGTCATCTTACTTCACATCGCCACGTTGTCGACTTACGGTGTCGCTACCGAAGGTTATGGGTTCGATTCCAAGCCAAAACATGATAGTTCCACTGCCCACGTGCTCTCTTATCCAATCCCAACTTTGTTTTGAAGTTCATCTTATGCTCAGATGGGCTAATCGGGACGGGACCTACAGTTGAAAGTGGAAAATAGTGTGCAATGCGCCTCCACCGAGGACCAAACCCGGGACCCTCTTTATTACAAGTTGATCTTTCTTTATTCTTAAGTTACGCGCTTAACCTGAAGAGTTGGAAAGTCACAATGAGATAATGAAATACGACGAAGAAAGCGGTGAAGTGGGAAAAGGTCAAATGTCGAAATTCGAACCTTGGATCTCTGTTGTCGCAGAAATAAGGCTAAGGAACCTCTTTGGCGGAGTGGTCATCACAGCGAGCTACGACACCAGCAGTTGCAGGTTCGAATCCTGGTCTGGCCATCAATGTTCTTTGTACGTGTCCATCAATTTCATCATATCATTACTCATCGTCATCGTCGCGATTAGCCAAAAGTTGAAGAAAAACGACTGAACAAAAATCCAAATAAAATTAATCCAACAATAACCTCTAGGGAACAGAAACTGGCAGAATTAAATGTGAACAAGAAGTAACAAACTTCGGACTTTAAACTTTGTAATCGATATTTTTGAGTTGGTGTTTTAAGTCCACTTTATGCACAGTAAGGCTAATCGGGACTGGACCTACAGTTTAAAGTTCCGAATCGGAACTCGTGACCCCTTGGAATCGATCACTTCATGAGTAATTGCGTACGTCTAGAGTCTAGAAGACGATGTGAGAGCCCTCTTCAACCGACCGTTCCCCTGCCGATAGTAAAACAATCGAAGATCATCCGAGTGAAGAAAATAAGAGGGAATTGCAATTCATATTTATTCCTTTGAAGCATTTACGCAGCGATTTATCACAGGCTTCTTAAAGATTTATGCCTTCCATTAACAAACTGCGTGTGCTGAGCGGGATCAACAAATATTTGATGTTTGCTCTACCGCAATGGAGTGGGGACGTCTGGGCATTTGCAGATAACTCCGAAAACCACCGGCAGAGGCGCCCTCTCTGCAAACATAGTCGCGCGTCTGTGGCTCAAACACATTCCTCAAGATCAAAAGCATGGGGTTAGCTAATTTACCTCACGTTTATTCCGCCGGAATCTGATTTTTGATATTCGAGTTGCTGGATGTCTTTGTAGTGCGTGCAGCAGTGTGTGGTGGTTGTACTTTTCCTGGCTGTTGAAATGTTTGTCTGTTCACTATCGCTAGTGTCAAAAGTCACACCAACTAGTTGGAAGCATTAAGATTGGTCACTGATTTCAAACGATATAATTTATGTGCATGATATTGCTGGATACAGTGTACGAATTAACGACCCCTCCCCACAAAACATTTTATCCCCGCAAAAGAAAATTATTTTTATCCCTACGAGGCAATGGCGCCCGCAGGATTTTCCCTCGGTGGGGTGGGGGTGGGGAGCAGTCATAGAAACTTTTATCATTTTTGGTATTATTATTATTTGTTATTATTGTTGTTACTACTGCCTTACAAATCATACAATTCAAATTGAATTGAAAATACTTTGGCGTTGTATACATGTTCAGACTCGATTGATTGATTGATTTATTTTAGTTCGCTTCTTGTGCCACTTTCGGCTAATTTGCGAAGATGGGGATGAGTGATGACATGATGAAATTGATGAATGGGACACTCACAAACATCCATGCCTAGGCCAGGATTCGAACCCAGGACCCCTGGCGTGATAGCGCGATGTGCTAACCACTCTGCCACGGGGGCCGGCAAGTTCAGACTCGAGTATACTATATAAACTGAATTCGCCTTGCTTCTTTCAATAAACATTATCACTTTCTTGATGAACAGCAGTTTTTTGTCTTTTTGTACTTTTTTCACAATGCACAGCTATCAATCAGAGTCAGAGACCACTTAATCTACTGTCCTTCATGGTGTAATGTAAAATAATAATAATAATAATAACGGCCTGTAAGTCACAGAAAACAATATTTTTTTTGTTATAAAATATGGCTACAATTTCACTATTCGAATTACATTAACTCTTTTCAGAAATCTCACGTAGGGCAAATGACCCCTCTGCCCCCCCCTGCGGCGCCCTTGCTACCAGGGATGTTTTTAGACCCCTTAAAGAAAATGGAATTCGAAGCATGTATTAGTATACCATTTCTTAACTATGTAATGAACACAACTTTGTGGATTAAAGAAGGACACCATTATCCAACTGATCAATCTCACCAAACATGTACTAAAGCGTTCACAAGAAACTTGAAGCTAGATTAAGCTGACAAACTTTATTTTGCTCACTGGTGCACGGTTGACCTTTGAAGCCAGGTTAGCTATCACTGTTGCAATCTACAGAATCTACATGTTTCATCACTTCATTCAACCCCTATGCATCACACTGATTGTTTTGACTGACACGTACTCCAGATAATGGTGCAAGCATCCCTTGCTCTTTTGAAACGGGCGCAAAGCACGCCCTCCCGTGCATTTATAACTGACTGGAAATTGGTTTTGATATGGAGTCGCAGCGGATCACCAGCCAATAAAATGTTGCCAGATACCATCCGTATTCGGTCGCTGGGGTCCGATGACGTAATTTAAACCGCGATGGAAAAGCTCTATTGAATGTTTAATGGCGATATATGCGGTGGACGAGTGATGCAATCGGAACGTTATTTGGTGCGAAACGATCGCCGACAGACAGCAAATGCGCTGTAGCGAGAAGACGAAGTACCCCGTGGTAAGGACGAAACGTCAATACTGGCTGTATAGCGCTCTGGGCCATTCTGTTACGGCGCGCTTGAGTCAACGCTAACAAATGTTATCCGGACAGCGGCACCGGACAGCGAGTTGTCGCCCGGTGGACGAGATTAGGTAAACTGTCCGTGCAAATTAAAGGATGGCTTTTGGGTCACTGGGGTACATTCCCACAAGGCAATGGGACGCAGGATTGCGTCTAACTGTTGGGCACCGAAGTTCTAAAGCCGAAATTTCAGCCACATCTCTGGCGTTTCTGGAGACGGAAATATTATTCTGGTTTAGACAAAAGCCTCTGGACGTTACATATAACAAAATCACCGCTATATAACTGATCTATAGCTAACCATCGGTTTGAATCTTCGATAGGAAACACGTGAAGTCAAAGACGTCCATTTCTTCTTGTCGACAGTGTCCTTAGCAAACAACAACGAAACTACGTAGCATGGAAAAGTTGTCCATTATCTGGTGTTTTCTTAAACTATACTTGCTGCAACACTACGTTTCGAAAGATCACCTCTCTGTCACCTGAAGACCAGGAAAATATGCTTTTTTATTAAAAAACTTAGTGTTAAAATAAGTATAGTTAAAAAAAAGCACTAAACAATGGACAATTAGCATTACATGCTAATGTAGAACCATTGTCACTAACATTTAGAGAATTTTTAGATAAACTACAGAAAATAACACTCTTTTAGCCTTATTATATATTCGTGTTACGGGTTTATTTAATGTGACTTCCCCCCAAGAAAATATTTTCTCTCACATAACTTTTTCCTTGGAGCGTAATGGGCATTTGTGGATTTTCTACTTCCTAGCTATTGACATTTTTTTTATAACGTAGTGATTATTCAAGCCACCGCCCCTTTATTCTATACTTTAAAAAGTAATATAACATTCAAGTTCGTAATAATAACATGTGTAGACTGACCAATTCACATAAAGCACAGTGGAATCCACGAGTATTATCGTGCAAACTGTCCATCACAATGTTCGTGCACTTTATTTGACCCAATAAGAGCTTCAAGAATTAAAAGAAAACTCAAAACAAGCTGTTGACAACTTCCGCACCAGAATTCATAAAATCCATCGCTTAAAAACACATAGGATGCGAAAGAAAAAATAATGAAAATAGTCATGGATAATTGCCGAGCAATATTCATGGGTCCCACTGTACCCAGAGACAACTATCTATTTGTAACAGGAAGTGAAAGAGGATGTGTATACTGTGACAAATTAAATAGACAAGTGACGAACGGTGTGAATTTATTGTTGATACAATACAAGCAGAAGCAGTGGCAAAAAACTTCTATGGAAGCAATGGTAGTACATTCTCTTTATAACTGTACCTGCTTGCATTCGTGTTACAGACTTCAGAAACTTGACAAGTTAAACAACAACTAGTGATCATACACATGATATCGATGTAAAAGCAGTACTAAGCACTGAATATACCCATGATTCAGTTCGTTCGTGACTTGATTGAACGGTAAAAAAAAGAGCATCACCACAGAAATTACACTTGAGTTTTGTGGTGGGTTGGCGAAGATAGGCGAAAATTCCAAAGAGGACTCCGGAAGTTGAGGCAATAAATATGGTAATGCGTTGTTCCCTTCTATTTCGACTGAACCTGTGGAATGAATTTGAATTGGTAAAAAGCCAGAGCGAGATGTGGGAATTATAAGTGTTACTTTATAGTTTGTCATCGCTCCGCCGCGATGCCAACGCCATTATTACCCGAAGCAAATAGTCTTATTTGCTTTTATCACCGTTGGTTAGCCTCACAAAGGAGGTTTGTGGTTGCGTCGCGTCCAGCAGAATTTACACAGGCGATTCTCTTGCGTGAAAGTAAATGGCGCTCTGTATCGCACAGCCTGTGATCATTGAAATGTTTTTGTTTCCTTACAGCTGGGCATGTGAGGTATACTGTACTTGAGTGGGGGTACTTTCACCAACGATGTACAGTGGGATCCATGAGTATTACTGTGCAAATTGTCCATGACTATTTTCATTAATTTTTCTCTTACATCCTGTGTGTTTTTAAGCAATGGATTTTTATGTATGCTGGTGCAGAAGTTGTCAACAGCTTGTCTTGACTTTTCTTTTAATTCTTGAATCTCTAATAGGGTCAAAGAAAGTGAACAAACATGCCGATGGACAATTTGCACGGTAATACTCATGGATCCCACTGTACCTAGGGATTTTGCAAGGAAGGGACATGATCCTATAAAATGGAGGGTTTTATACGGGTTTCATTAATTGTCAGTCCTACATTTTATTTTATTTTATTTTCATTTTCTTAAGGCATGTTGGACAAGACCGATCATTAACCCATACAGGAACGCCACTGACCTCCACTTTAGATATACCAATGTATCTTTGACTATAGTACATTTACTGTAACGTCATTATTTTTCTTTTTTTGCTACAGGTTCTATTGGGTTATGTGAACACAGGTCTAATATATTCATATGCAAATATGTTTGTAATTCTTCAAAACAGTCTGTCTTTATTCAAATTCTTCGACAGAATTTATAGAATTGGTCAAGGACGTGCGGAAAGTTGGAGGGTCGTCACTTCTTTCATACAGCAATATTGAAATTACAGTGTTCTCAATTTCTTGCATACAGATGCCATATATAAACATGTGCATGTACTGTATTGTAATAAACAATTTCATGAACATTAAGTTCACTCCAGTAACAAGAATGTAGCTTGTAAATTGACAACCGAGAAAGTGCCATCACACGTTTAAAGCTCTTGCAGATCACTAGGTAGGTGTGGATCCCGGAGTTTCGGTACTGAGATCGGGAAAGAAAATGCCTGTCCCGATCAATATCAAGGAATATCATTTACCGATTTTCGGAAACACGATCAGAAGGGAAATTTCGAATGGTCATGCATGAAAAGTGCCAAATTGCGGATGCTGTGTGCACTATAAGTGTAGGAAATATCTTGGAAATATGCAATTTCTATTCAGAAATACGAAAACTATACTCTGTCCCATGCATCTGTAGAGCAAGCGAGCGAAAATGAGTCCACTGCGCAAGTAGTGACTTGAGAGCGCTCGACCTATGATCGCGTGAGAGGGAAGCAAGGGGCAGTTACCAGCCATTTGCACCAGCGTGCTCTGTAGCTCCGCCACTCGCTTTCTCCCTTTCTCTACGGTTATGCTCGGCCATGCTCCACAAATTCCTGGGACAGAGTATATTACTTCAGGGAAAATAGTGTGCAGACTTCGGAGTTCTGTACAGAAATAATATATCAGCCAGTATGGATATATAAGGATTGACATTCTCTGAAACTATATTTTTGCAGGATAATGAGGCTTAGGGGCCAGTATAATCGTCTGCGAGGAGTTTGTGCTGTGTGTCCTCTCCGCGTGCGTTTCAATTTCATCTCCATTAGCTAAAAGTGGTGAAGAGATAGTTAAATGAAGTAATAAAGAAGTGCGAGATGTTTTTAGCAAAATATAAATTCTGGCTTGTAGTTGCTTAAAAAATAAGCTGGTGTTATAACACCTTGTAATCAAATGGTCCCGGGTTCAATCCAGGTGGAGGCACATGGTTTAGATCCCACTTTAAATTATCGGCAAATGATGCCAGAATTTTAACAGAGCAACAAAATTGAAAGGAAGACTTTAACAAAAGCACAGAAATGAAAAGGAAGGCTGCAATTCATGACAAAATTTTAAGGCAAGTACAGAAAGAAAGAGCTGCAACTCATGGCTAAATTCTAACCGAAGTACGAAAATGTAAGGAAGATTACAGTGAAAAGGAAGACTACAATCTATGCATAAGGAGAACTTAAACAAATTTTGAATGAAGTTCATAATCATTGCAGTCCAAATAAATCAGCCATGTATTTATCTTCACCTATCTTCTCACTAGTAGAACAAAAAAATATTTGATTTGGTATATTTTACTTCTGTCTTCTGCCACATTTGGCTAATGAAGATGAGTGGAAATTGATGAAAGGATACTCACAAAGAACACCCATAGAATAAAAGAGAATAGATTTTGTTTGAATTACTAGTAACGTAGAACTCCTATCGAATAATTCAATCGATAGGTAAGAAACTTCCGGGAAAGACTTCGATTAAAGACAGCCTCTGACTTTCATCTCAACCGCAGGAGATTCTCCAAATATTTGAAGAGCTCCAATCTACTAATGCAACCAGAAGAGGAAGAACTTTCACATCGAACATTAATTTAGGAGATTCAAGTTTCAAGTTTCTCGATGTGCGACTTCAACTTTTCTGCAGAGGAAAATGGAGCTGCACGAGAACAGTTATAATAGTGGCTCGTCATGAACTCACGACAGCGAAGAAACACTTATTACTTTAGTGTATATATTAGAGTTATTTAAAGTCCTCGAGGAGTGGTTAGCACAGCGCGCTGCGAATCCAGGGGTTCCGGGTTCGAATCCTGACCTGGGCATGGGTGTTCTTTGTGTGTCCCTTCACCCCTTTCATCATATCATAACTAATCTTCATCGTCGCGATTAGCCAAACTTGGCAGAAAAGCGAAGTAAAATAACCAAATCAATCAACCAATCACTGTCCTTTCACACTTTTCTGGCCTATATGGAAGGATCAAGTTAGGTGTAAGAACGGCCACTACATCAATTCTGTTTGTACCCAGGACTATATTCTAAGAAGTCATATACACATTGAAGGAAATACAAAAAGAAAAGGAAATTGAAGAAGATCATAACTACTTTTTGAGCAACAATAAAAGAAAGAATAGTTCGTGTTCATATTTTAGGTAAGATACAAAAACAATAAAAAGAAAACAATTCATTTCAATAATATATTCAAGGCTAATAAACAAAGAAAGAAAGCAAGTACATTCAAAATAATATGAACAAAGAAAAAATAATCCAATATCATACATTTAGCAAGTACAAACAAGTTGAGGAAGACAACAATTCAAGGGCACAGTTACACCAATTTAAACAAAAAATGGAAAAATAAATTCATATATTTAACATGTATCAATAAGAACCGAGCAATCCATGACCGTATTTCAAGTGAACTAGGTAAAAGAAATATGGACTGCACAATTCATGACCCAATTTTAACCAACCTACACAAATGAAAAGAAGACTACAATTTATGACCCAATTTTAACCGACCTACACAAATGAAATGGAAGACTACAATTCATGACCCAATTTTAACCGACCTACACAAATGAAAAGAAGACTACAATTCATGACCCAATTTTAACCGACCAACACAAATTAAATGGAAGACTACAATTCATGACCCAATTTTAACCGACCTACACAAATGAAAAGGAAGACTACAATTCATGACCCAATTTTAACCGACCTACACAAATGAAAAGGAAGACTACAATTCATGACCCAATTTTAACCGACCTACACAAATGAAAAGGAAGACTACAATTTATGACTCAATTTTAACGGACCTACACAAATGAAAAGAAAGACTACAATTCATGACCCAATTTTAAGCGACCTACACAAATGAAAAGGAAGACTACAATTCATGACCCAATTTTAACCGACGTACAAAAATGAGAGGAAAGCAGCAATTTTAGAAGAACGGAAAATGTAATTCATGACCCAATTTTGACAGAAGTACAAAAATGAAAGGAAGGTTGCAATTGTTGACTAAATTTTCACAAAACTTCAAAAGTGAAATGACCAAAGTAGAAAAAAATGGACATAACGGAAGGAACATAAACAAAATCTCAATAAAGATCTGCAGTCCTTAAACTGAAATCAGGGTACGCACACACCTGACAAATTCTACATACGGCTATTTTAGTGGCCCGAACGGCAAGACGTTAACACGAAAACAACTGAAAGCCGGTTGTTAATACCCACAGGGTCTCGCCTTAGAGTCATTCGGGAGCGATCACGGAAATTAACGATTGCTATCACGACGCGGAGACAGCCTTTCAGGTTTTATAGGCTCCTGGCGTGCACCTCACCCTCCCCTCCCCTCCGAATCTCAATTTCGCAGTGTTGCCACGTAAGGTTTTTCAGTCGGATGCATATTTTCAAAACCGAACGAAAATATCTTTCAAGTAAAGATGAGCAAAGTGATAGCATTTATTTATGTATATTCTCGAATTCCTTCTGCGATGCCAGAATTTTTGTGTGCAGAGTCAGTTTTCGTCCACGAATCGCATTTGTTTGTTTGAATTGCTGTTTTAACCCCACTTTATGCACATATATAGTTTTTGTGCACTTTCTAGAAACTACAAGCGTTCTCAATTCAAATGTTTTCAGAAGAAACTACCTTTCATCGCTTCCTACATTTTCCGTTCCTGAACCACTTTTTGGACACTGTAAAACACTTTTAGTTCACATTGAAAACACGTTTTGTTTACAATGACACATTGTAATTAATCACTCTGGAAAAGAAAATCTGATTCGACCTTTCTTACTGGTCATTCCATATTTTCGCAAATTGCCATTTACATAGGGTGACTACTCTTTGACCATAATAAAACTCAAGTATAATAATTCTCGGTTTTCAAGGCGAACTTTACAAAATTTCAAGGGTACAAGTAGATGTTTTCTCTATTTCAATCTTGCGTATTACCGCCTCTCACACCCACACCCAAATATTAACAACATAAAGGTCTGTGTGATTCCAATGTATAATATCCAAAAATTCTAACTCAATTCAATTGAACGGTATATACAGGGTGGTGATGTGGTTAGCACAGCTCGCTACGGCGTCAAGTGTCTCGGGTTTAAATCCTGGCCTAGACATTGGTGTCATTTGTTATTTCTTCATACCATCCTCATCTTCGCGATTAGCCAAAGGTGTCAGAAAAGCGAATTAAAATAAACTAAATCAATCAATCAATTTATGGAGATATTTTAGAATGAGTAATCTTGAAATTCAGTCTGCCCATTATTTGTCTTGGTCAGTTTATAAATACTGTCAATGCTTCTTACAATATCGCAAGTATCATTAATCTTTTGGATTTTGGTCAGGCAAGACTCCCAAATTGTTGTTTTCAAGTCGTCTCTAGTGGCCTCCCCGATGGCGCAGTGGTAGCGTCGTCGCCTTGTAACCAAGGGGTCCCGGGTTCGATTCCCGGTGGAGGCACATAGTTGTTCGGATCCCACTTTAAGCTGTAGGTCCAGTCCCGATTAGCCTTACTGGTGTTTGCTGTGTTGGGTTGCATACGTACAGGATAGATTTTAAGCGCTTATAGCGCAGAAACTAAGCGCTTTCGAGGTAAACTTTTTAGGGAAAAGTTACTTGTCTTTATGATATCTACCAGCACCCAAGCGTTGTTGAAAGAGTTTTGCGACACCCTGTATATTTAATTTAAGGTGCAGAGTTTGCATTTGCCATTTCACATACTCAGACTAGAAATACATATACAAACACAAGTCACAATGTTACGGAATATAGTCATCTGCGAAAAGTGTTAATTGCATAAGAATTTCAAATTTACCTAATCAATTTAGAAAAGCTTATCTAGTCATAATCTTCCGTCTGTCAGATAGATTGCTCTGCAAAGGACACTAAGAAAGCAAATGAATTGAGAGAATTGTTTTATTTTCCATGCAGCTTTCGTTTGCTCCCTCCATATAAATAAAGACTAAACTGTGAAAAACTTGGCTCAGGACATTAATAAATATTTTTTTTTATTTATGTATTTCGTCTTCTTTTACATGGCGAAGTTAAGGCTGTGGAGCCTTTTCTTCCACTTGACCATGTTTACAAAAAATATAATTCAATGTGGAATATTGAAATATTGAAAAAAAGAAACAAAAAATATGTATAAATTCAATGGGACTTGGATTAATACATAATTAATAATTTCACATCTACGGAGAAAAAATCAAGCAGAATTCACGCATAATTCCTGGAGCCAATAATTCACGCATATTACCCGGAATTCAAGGAATTCCCGGTGAGTAGCCACCTTGTACATGCAGTTTAAATCAGAATAATCCCGGTAACAACAACTTTCAGTTGGAACAATATAAATTGTAGTGATGAAGGAGAAAAAAAATACTGTTAATGAAGAGGAAAAATAGCCATGTACGCTACTATAGGATATAATCAGGACTGTACTTGCAAATTAAAGTAGAATCCGAACTACTAAAAGTGTCTGAACCAGCTATTGAACCCATTTCCCTTGATTGGAAATCTACGACGTTGCCACTAATTTGTTATTTTAAGTCCACCTTATGCACAGATAAGATAATCGGGACTGGACCTACAGTTCAAAGTGGGATCCGAACCACTGGGCAATGTACTTCACACACGTGAGACATAAGGCGAAACTAATAACAAGGCGACGACGTTACCACTACGCCATCGGGGAGGCAAACGTGTATTCATTTCCAAGCTGTTTCGTAATAGCCAATTTGTGTCAACAGTACAATAATACAAAACAATAGCAATTATTATATTTGTATATTCACGACGATGAGGATGATCTTGCCTTGTGTTTCTTTAGCTTTCACTAGTAATGATTTCGTATCTAATGTAAATGTCCTAATTTCGGATTTGCTTCTTATATTACTCAATACATTTCAAGTATTTATAATTTTTTTTTATAAATATACACGTGTGACTGTCTTCTACAATCACAATTAACTAATATTTACCTTATTTCAATTACGTACAAGTTTATGAAATTATATATATTTTGTTTGCTAAATATACACGTGTGATGTCTTCTACAATCACAATTAACTAATATTTACCTTATTTTAATTACGTACAAGTTTATAAAATTAACAGGGAATCATTCAGATTAAGAACGCTGTATCAATGTCGATATTTGTTTTAAGTTATTATTTCACTTTAAATCATTCGATGCAAACTCATTTGTGATTTTTAACATTTAAGTCAATCTTCTTACATATAACAAAAACGAATCGAAATCAACAACTTAAAACAAATATCGACATTGATACAGCGTTCTTAATCTGAATGGTTCCCTGTTAATTTTATAAACTTGTACACAATTGAAATAAGGTAAATATTAGTTAATTGTGATTGTAGAAGACAGTCACACACGATTCATTTTCATATGATAATGCTGGTGTAGCTATGCCTTTGCTATTCCTATTTATTGCATAAAATGTTTGGATTTTTTTGAGCATTTAACATCTTGTCTATTTTCTGCTACTAGCAATAGTGACACCTATAAATACTTTGGACTTGCGCTATTCTAGTGTTATTACGTAGGCCTATTTCTTTCTCTCTATCCTTAAAACATTTATTTTCCTTGGCTTATTTTTATAGGTTTCTTTGACAGCGTACCATTTATTATTTCGAGAATTCTTTCTAGGTTTGAGAGATACATTTATAATACACGTAAGGTGATATATTGGCTGGCTGAGTAAATTCGGGCCTCATCTGTCCCCGTACTTGGCTTTGTTACTGGACCTGCTATCAGGGTTGTTTAAGGTCCAGGAACACATACATTCTAATGGATTCTATTGGATTCCGATGCTGGACCGGAACTTTTTCACTCGCACAATTTAAATTCGGTCCAAGTGGGTATTGTTTCATTGAAAACAGGTTCCTGTACCGTATTTAAATTGATCTTGTAAAAAGCTTCCTGGACCAAATTGAAATACTTTACAGATAGAAAGGTTCCTTACGGTCCAGAATCCATTTACGCTTGATGATTTTCTCTCCTGGACCGGAATTGAATTTATTTAAAATTCCTGGACGTTTAACAATCCTGCCTGCTATCCGATGTCGAACACATGGGTACAAAATACAGCCAGTCGACCGACGTTTGTTAAAGTGAACGCGCGTTTTGTTTTAACTAACGTAACCTAATTCGTTAGCCATTACCTAATACGTCCCAGGTGTACTATATTGTTGATTGGATACGATTTTGCCGTAGGCCGAAGTTAGGGTGGGGCGGGTTCGCACTAATGCACAGAGAGGACACGCTGCACTGGGAAATGATCCCAAATTAAGTTATGCACGCACGGGGCACCTATCGGGACCACCCCTCCCCCCCAACTCCTTCTCCTTCAATATGTCAGCCGCCTCACCTCCCCGCAATCAGTTTAGCGTGCGCGGCAAGTCCGTTTGAAATGCAGATTTGTGCCTTCACAAGGTGCGCGGGCACATTGTAAACCGAAACGGGACCCTATGTGTCCAGAGGGCACACTGCTTGCATGCGAAATAGCGTTCTCCGTGTCAACTCTCATCGTTTTCAGGAACCTGCTTACATACGGTTTACACATGCCTGTCCCCAAAATATCGATACGCGCCATCGCCTCGTAATCAAGGGGTTCCGGGTTCGGTACAGCTGGACCCATATAGTAGTTCGGATCCCACTTGAAACTGTCGATCCAGTTCTGATTACCCTATCTGTGCATAAAGTGGACTTAAAACTCATACCCATATCGTTACACAGCAATTCCATAACGATATCTTCTAGTAGCTTCAAAAGAGCTGAAGAATAGTAGCTCCTAACATTGTCAAGTGTTCAACAATTATAGTCACTGTATTGTGAATAGTTGAACAACATGAGCTACTAATATTGTAAAGAGGTGAACAATGGGAGCTACTATTTTTTTTAAAAGGGATGAACAATGATAGTTACTACAAGGGTTGGATAAAAAGTAATGGCAACACTGGTATAATTGGTACTTGACTGTATTGGCAGAGGAGCAAGTGTTACATTCCTTCAAAGTTATCGCCCCTCATCTCTACGACCTTCTGTCACACGTATGGAAGGCGTCGTACACCGTCAGCGCGTGCATCTCTGTCGATGTCCCGCAGTGACCGCCCTATAGCACGTATGATGGCTTCGCGCGTGTCGTAGTGCTTCCCGTCCAGTGGTTCCTTCATTTTGACAAAACGGTCGTAATCACACGGTCTCATACCGGTGAATACGGCGGATGTTCCAGTACCTCCCACTACCAGTTATGCAGGAGCGCCGTCACATTGTTTGCAGTGTGACACCTTGCATTGTCAAGCAGGATGATGGGACACCGTGCCGTCGCTTCCTTCTTAATGCGAGACGAGAAGGTGGTGTTGCAAGAAGGTGCAGAAGTAGGCAGCGTTGACCGTCTGCCTGAGAGACGTTGTTCTTCTTGCCTAAACATATTGTTAGGGCGCTTGCACTCTCGTCCTCTGCTTCAGAGCACTGCTGTTTTTGACTGAATAACATGCAATCGCTCCCACTCACTATACTTCCTCGTCTGACATTCCTTTATCAACCACGAAACACTTGTGGCGCTGTAACTCACCCCTTTCACGGGAGAGCAGTGTTGCCATTACTTTTTATCCGACCCTTGTAACATTGAAAAGCTTATCAACGGTGGTTTCTAGTATTGTGAAAAGTGAATAATATAGTTACTAATAATATAAAAACTGTTCACTAATAATGTAAAGAATCGAATAATAGTAACTACTAATGTTGTAGAGAGTTTAACAATGATAGCTACTAATGTTGTAGAGAGTTTAACAATGATAGCTACTATTGTTGTAGAGAGTTTAACAATGATAGCTACTAATGTTGTAGAGAGTTTAACAATGGCAACTAATAATGCTGTAGAGAGTTGAACAATGGGAGCTAGTAATGTTGTAGAGAGTTTGACAATGATAGCTACTAATGTTGTAGAGAGTTTAACAATGATAGCTACTATTGTTGTAGAGAGTTGAACAATGATAGCTACTAATGTTGTAGAGAGTTGAACAATGGCAGCTACTAATGTTGTAGAGAGTTTAACAATGATAGCTACTCATGTTGTAGAGAGTTTAACAATGATAGCTACTAATGTTGTAGAGAGTTTAACAATGATAGCTACTAATGTTGTAGACAGTTTAACAATGCTAGCTACTAATGCTGTAGAGAGTTGAACAATAGTAGGTACTAATGTTGTGGAGAGTTGAACAATGGTAGCTAGTAATGTTATAGAGAGTTGAACAATGATAACCACTAATATTGTACAGAGTTAAACGACAACAGCTACTTACCGATCTCTGTGACGGAGTGGTTAGCACAGCGCCATACGACGCAAGGGGTCCCCGGTTCGAATCCCGGCTGGGCATAGCGGTTCTTTATGGGTAACCCTTCATCAGTAATATCATATCATCACTCATCCCATCGTCGCGATGAGCTAGATAAGCGATATAAAATGACTTAATTCAATCAATGGTAGCTACCAATGTTGTGAATAGTTGAACAATATGAGGGTAAGAGACGGGGGGGGGGGGCATTACGAGAAAAAAAGTAGTTAGAGAGAGCCAGACTAAAACTTTCGATGCAGCACGAAATGTATATCTGCATGCAGACTGAAGCGTTTATCTAAGTTTGAAATTACGTGAGCCATAAATCGAGAAATATCTCTAAATAGAATTTTGAACGGGCATCGCGCGTAAGTAATCAGTCCGTTCCAGTCCGCTGTAACTAAAATCACCTACCGAGCAAACAAGCTGCTATCTCTGCCGGACAACTTAATGCAGATGCGTTATATTTCATTCCGGACGTGTAGTACAAGTCGCGTAAACAGTTAATTTGCCGAATGCAGCCGGTGTGTTGGACGAGGGTACATAACTGTCAGCGGGTTCATTGGTGCCTCGTATGTTATATTTTAACTCCGCGTGTTTCAATTCAGATGATTATCATTTTAATAGCGCGAATATGACTTGTCCTACTATCTGTTGGACAGAATGGGAACAAATAGCATGCGTTAACGCGCGTGTGATTGGTTCGCGTTGGCTGGAATCTGCTATGCGGACGCTACTCTTTAGATTGGAGTTGGGGGTGGTGGGTTGGACATGTGTTCCAGATGGAAACCGATGCAGTTGACACACATTCCAGCAAGTGTATACAAACACCATCGCACACTATCCCCCAGCGATTGGTATTGATTGACATGTAACCAGTACTCACCGATAGTCATGTGGGTAGATGTAGGTTTTGCAGCATGAGGCCAAAATGAGCGATGGCCCTAGAACATAGCTCTTTGTTGGTCAGTGATAAAGCAAATGATTCTTTGCTCGATTATAGTGCTCCTATTGCTTTTTCAGTTGTATTGCTCATATTTCTTTGCTCAGTTGTAGTTACTTCTCATATTTCTTTGCTCAGTTATAGGTAGTGCTCATATTTCTTTGCTCAGTTGTAGTTACTTCTCATATTTCTTTGCTCAGTTATAGGTAGTGCTCATATTTCTTTGGCCAGTTATAGGTACTGATCATATTTCTTTGCTCGGTTATAGGTAGTGCTCATATTTCTTTGGCCAGTTATAGGTACTGATCATATTTCTTTGCTCAGTTATAGGTACTGCTCATATTTCTTTGCTCAGTTATAGGTAGTGCTCATATTTCTTTGGCCAGTTATAGGTACTGATCATATTTCTTTGCTCAGTTATAGGTAGTGCTCATATTTCTTTGCTCAGTTGTAGTTACTTCTCATATTTCTTTGCTCAGTTATAGGTAGTGCTCATATTTCTTTGCTCGGTTATAGGTAGTGCTCATATTTCTTTGCTCGGTTATAGGTAGTGCTCATATTTCTTTGGCCAGTTGTAGGTAGTGCTCATATTTTTTTGGTCAGTTATAGGTAGTGCTCATATTTCTTTGGTCAGTTATAGGTAGTGCTCATATTTCTTTGGCCAGTTGTAGGTAGTGCTCATATTTTTTTGGTCAGTTATAGGTACTGCTCATATTTCTTTGCTCGGTTATAGGTAGTGCTCATATTTCTTTGGCCAGTTGTAGGTAGTGCTCATATTTTTTTGGTCAGTTATAGGTAGTGCTCATATTTCTTTGGCCAGTTATAGGTACTGATCATATTTCTTTGCTCGGTTATAGGTAGTGCTCATATTTCTTTGGCCAGTTATAGGTACTGATCATATTTCTTTGCTCAGTTATAGGTACTGCTCATATTTCTTTGCTCAGTTATAGGTAGTGCTCATATTTCTTTGGCCAGTTATAGGTACTGATCATATTTCTTTGCTCAGTTATAGGTAGTGCTCATATTTCTTTGCTCAGTTGTAGTTACTTCTCATATTTCTTTGCTCAGTTATAGGTAGTGCTCATATTTCTTTGGCCAGTTATAGGTACTGCTCATATTTCTTTGCTCGGTTATAGGTAGTGCTCATATTTCTTTGGCCAGTTATAGGTACTGCTCATATTTCTTTGCTCGGTTATAGGTAGTGCTCATATTTCTTTGGCCAGTTATAGGTACTGATCATATTTCTTTGCTCAGTTATAGGTACTGCTCATATTTCTTTGCTCAGTTATAGGTAGTGCTCATATTTCTTTGGCCAGTTATAGGTACTGATCATATTTCTTTGCTCGGTTATAGGTAGTGCTCATATTTCTTTGGCCAGTTATAGGTACTGATCATATTTCTTTGCTCAGTTATAGGTACTGCTCATATTTCTTTGCTCAGTTATAGGTAGTGCTCATATTTCTTTGGCCAGTTATAGGTACTGATCATATTTCTTTGCTCAGTTATAGGTAGTGCTCATATTTCTTTGCTCAGTTGTAGTTACTTCTCATATTTCTTTGCTCAGTTATAGGTAGTGCTCATATTTCTTTGGCCAGTTATAGGTACTGCTCATATTTCTTTGCTCGGTTATAGGTAGTGCTCATATTTCTTTGGCCAGTTATAGGTACTGCTCATATTTCTTTGCTCGGTTATAGGTAGTGCTCATATTTCTTTGGCCAGTTATAGGTACTGATCATATTTCTTTGCTCAGTTATAGGTACTGCTCATATTTCTTTGCTCAGTTATAGGTAGTGCTCATATTTCTTTGGCCAGTTATAGGTACTGATCATATTTCTTTGCTCAGTTATAGGTACTGCTCATATTTCTTTGCTCAGTTGTAGGTAGTGCTCATATTTCTTTGGCCAGTTCTAGGTACTGCTCATATTTCTTTGCTCGGTTATAGGTAGTGCTCATATTTCTTTGGCCAGTTATAGGTAGTGCTCATATTTCTTTGCTCAGTTATAGGTACTGCTCATATTTCTTTGCTCAGTTATAGGTAGTGCTCATATTTCTTTGGCCAGTTGTAGGTAGTGCTCATATTTTTTTGGTCAGTTATAGGTAGTGCTCATATTTCTTTGGCCAGTTGTAGGTAGTGCTCATATTTCTTTGGTCAGTTATAGGTACTGCTCATATTTCTTTGGCCAGTTGTAGGTAGTGCTCATATTTCTTTGGCCAGTTGTAGGTAGTGCTCATATTTTTTTGGTCAGTTATAGGTAGTGCTCATATTTCTTTGGTCAGTTATAGGTAGTGCTCATATTTCTTTGGCCAGTTGTAGGTAGTGCTCATATTTTTTTGGTCAGTTATAGGTACTGCTCATATTTCTTTGCTCGGTTATAGGTAGTGCTCATATTTCTTTGGCCAGTTGTAGGTAGTGCTCATATTTTTTTGGTCAGTTATAGGTAGTGCTCATATTTCTTTGGTCAGTTATAGGTAGTGCTCATATTTCTTTGCTCAGTTATAGGTAGTGCTCATATTTCTTTGGCCAGTTGTAGGTAGTGCTCATATTTTTTTGGTCAGTTATAGGTAGTGCTCATATTTCTTTGGTCAGTTATAGGTAGTGCTCATATTTCATTGGTCAGTTATAGGTACTGCTCATATTTCTTTGGTCAGTTATAGGTATTGCTCATATTTCTTTGGTTAGTTGTAGGCAGTGCTCATATTTATTTGCTCAGTTATAGATACTGCTCATATTTCTTTGGTCAGTTATAGGTAGGTACTGCTCATATTTCTTTGGTTAGTTATAGGTACTGCTCATATATCTTTGGTCAGTTATAGGCAGGGTTCATATTTCTTTGGTCAGTTATAGGAACTCATATTGCCTTGGGGTGTAAGGGGTGACCACTCTGCGAGGACACCCAAATGCCAACCTCTCTTCTACGCAGAAAACCCTCGATTGTATTTTACAGACTCGCGAGGCTCTGGGGTCTGAAATCACCGCCAACATTTTACTCCGTGGAGCTCGGTTGTGTACTGTGTTTGTGATTGACCTTTTATCCATTTAATTTTACCACCATTCATTCTCATCTTCGCGATTAGCCACGTGTGGCATAAAAGCGAAGTAAAATAAACTAAATCAATCAATCATATTGCTTTGCTCAGTTATTGTACTGTCGCGATTAGCCAGGAGTGGCATAAAAGCGAAGTAAAATAAACTAAATCAATCAATCATATTGCTTTGCTCAGTTAGTGTACTGATATTGCTTCTGTGATAGGAAAGTTTTCGTGAGTTTTGCTATATTACACCCTTCCGGAATTTTATTCCATCATTAAAAGTTTCCAATTCTACACACACACACACACTCTCCAGCACGCGAGAAAACATGTCATTTCAATCAGTTCAACACGATAACAAGCAGACCAGAATTTATATATGTGTAAGCCAAATCTAACAACTTCGGCCAACTTAAGTCAGATGGTCAGTTATAATTTTTACATTCTTACTTCACTTCAAGTATCTCTGCTTTTTATTTTGTGGCACTTTACAAGGTTAAGCCCCTTCAAGCCTTCCTAAATCCTGGATTGATAAGAAGTTTAACAACAATATTACTATTAGAAATATTATTAGTAATAATGATGGTACCAGTAGTAGAAATAGTGATAGCCAAATTATTGGGTGGACTCGAGATCTACGGAATTTGACAATAGATGGCACCCCATCTCACAGAACAAGATATATAATTCGTTCACTGCTTGCGTTGTCTTTGAAGACCCAGCGTGCAAAGGCATGGCCATGCAACTTAAAACCAACAACCAGCATCCTCGCTCAAGTTATAATACAGTGCATGCCTCAAGGACGGAACTGCAAGTTGGATAAACACCGCACCTCATTTCGCAAGAGCTGTCTGTCTAATGCACTCAATTCCGAACGTTCTTGAGCCTGAATCCGGCTCGAGTTTACACTGGCTTTCCACGTCAGGCAACTGAACAGGTCCCAGGGAATAGAGGAGCTGGATTTCTAAATCTTTCATCCTCAGAGCCAGTTTCGCCAGGGCAAGGCAAGTTTTCTGGAGCGAGTGTGTGTGTGTGTGTGTTCAGCGCTGTTGGAATCAGTTCTGTGTCCTTCAGGCGTGGAAGAATGGTCGATATTCACAGCTGGAGAAGAGAACGGAGAGAGAAAGAGACGGGATACCCTGAGGCAAATCCCCCCCCTGACTCCCTGAAAACATTTCCTGGAGAAACTCCAGACACTTTTCCAGCATAAATTCAGAACAGGGCAGCTACGCGAGACCGACTGGAGTGGACCATGCAGTGTTTCCACATTCGAATTCTAACTTGTACCCGGAATAGGATTGGTGTTATTCCACGTGTATATGTCGAGTATTTTAAGAATTGACGATCAAGTCTATACAATTTTCTAAGTTCGTACTCTAGTGTACATGAAGGTATTTACCTCATATGATGCGTGCGCGCGTTGTATCGCTGGTTTTGAAGTTAATTCCTATCTCGAAGAGACTGATCCTAATCCTTTTCCAAGTCTAAAACTCTACCTTATAGTTTAATTATAACACCATTAAGCCTTGTTTCCATGATATGAAAAACTCAATATGCTGAGCAAGGCAGAAATTTATTTTATTTTAAAACATAAACTAAACTTAACGTTTCAACCTTCTAGCAACGTCTAGATGTATGACTTAAGAGAGAGAGAGAAATGCGATATTTAAACACACGAGAGAAACAAGACATGAAATAGAGTGGGATGAGGCTAAGCAGATAGGAAGGGAGAAGTAGTGAGAAAATGGAAGGAGACCAAGGAAATAGAGAAGAAAGGAGAAGAAACAATGAACTGGAATGGGGGACTGAATATAAACAAAGAATGGAAGAAAGTATTAGAAAGAGTGGAAAGGACAAGAGCGAAAGAGGAGAGAAGAAGGAAGAGGAATGAAGAAAGAAAGGAAAAGGAGTGTGAGATAAAGAGTCCAACCACTTTCCAGGTGATAGGAAATGTTTAGCTAAATCGCCTGTCAGGTGAAAGTACAGTTGACAAGGGAAGGCCACCTGCTGGAATGTTCCAGAGAAAAAAAAACAACTTTTTAATAACCTTGTGTCTGGAGGGGAGTGATTTTGTGTATATATATCTTCCTGTTTTGTACCTTGTTTCATTTGTACTTGGTACAGAGTCTGAAGAAGACCATGCTAGAAGGTTGAAACGTTACGTTTAGCTTAGGTTTTAAAATAAAATAAATTTCTGCCTTGGGCAGCATATTGAGTTTTTCTTATAGTTTACAGTACAAAAAATGATCTTTATCCTCGAGAGGTAATGCATGGGTGGATTGGACCCCATGCCAAAAACCAAAGTGAAATCAATCTTCGTCAGGGCACGCTAGATGGCACTCCTCCTCAGTACCTTTCAATGTCGCCCCTATGACCTAATTATGACATACATTCTGTTCCCGTAACCACGGGTAGAAGAATTTTGTGCCACATTTTTTCTTGTCAGATGACACATGGAATCACTACTCTCGTAACTTTCTGCGCTGAATGCCATTTTGTTTTCACATAGTTTGTCTCTTGAGTTGCCACGTGACTGTTGAACTAGTAGTGTTGTAGTGTCTCTGCATTAAAACATAATGCTATTTATTGCCAGAATGGAGAACAAATGCCATTCTCCCACGAAGGTCTCCTGATCCACGTGCTCGTGACTCGTCTGTATATTTCACTTTTCATTCTATTCTATGCATTCTAAATCTGAAAGGAAGCATGTATATCATATTGTCCTGTTTGGTATGACGTCAGAGATTGTGGCCGAAATAGTGTGGAAAATATAGGTGGTTCAGGAACGGAAGAAGAAAAATGTTTCTACCCAGACGCCACCTGTCGGAATTCCGAGCGCAACTGTTAGCAGGCTAATAAAAAGATAGCCAGTTCGGTATTTACTAAGAACTATAATAGTAAAGGTTGAAATTGCACCATTTGGTAGGCTGATGTTGCTTGAAGACATCAGCTTCCAGATATCTAGCTCCAAGGAAGGAAGTGAGGTACAGAATACTTCACGAAGCGCCAGGAACGGAAAGGAAGATTACCCGCAGCCTGGGGTCGGACGGAAGCTTGAATTTTACATGGGCGCTCATGAAAGTATTACTTTCTAAGTAGCCTATTCTAGGAGCATGTTTCTGAATATAACTGCACGGTGCACATAAACGGGAAAAGGAAAAGTTGAAGAACTGGCTGTTACGAAAAGTGCCAAACAATTTCTCTGTACTACACTGAGCGCTGTCATTTTCTATAAGAAAGAACGAGCCCCAATACACGTTTATTACAGATACTCATTTTCTCATCTTTATCTAGCCTCATTACTGGCTTAAAGGTCTGCATACAACTGCAACGTGAGAAGAAATCCATAATGTAGAACTCGATGCTCTCTTATTTTTCTAACACTTGTTTCCATGGTGACAGAATCGAAAGAAATGTACATCTGATGCACAATTTACGGGACTCAACCTGGATGGACCACCGTGTCACTGGTTACGAACATATTTCATTTTCACTCCTGTGTTAGCATCATTGTGACCGAATCATACTACTATACATTGATTTGAACCATTGTTATTTCATTCTTGTATTTGTATTTTAGCCCCGTCTCTAGTTGTATAATTATCGTATTTTACGTTTCATTTCTGCCATTCTTGTCTGCAAGCGACGATAAGGATGTGATATGATTGGAAGATATCGATCACACTGAACACCCATGTCCAGGTCGGGAACTTCGGTAACGAGATCGGTTAACGCACTAAGCCTCGAACCGGCGATTTTTGTATCGATGTCTGCGAATGCCATGATAAAGACAGAACACATTAATATATTAAGAAAAATAATATGGATATTTTTACCTACCTTCTGGAAACTAAGGGAAGGTGAGATGTACAGATGCCCAGTTAAACGTTAACTGAGCAGCACACGAACGACACGATGTGGTCTCCTCGATATACAGATGTCATTTCGAACTACACATTTCTCAGCTTTACATGCCACCACATGAAGACCTACAACAGAGAGAGACAGGAGTGATTTACAGACTTCAAAAATGGAAGAAAATAAACAGAAACATGTCTAAAACACATAAAGGCTAATCGGGACTGAACCTGCAGTTTAAAGTGCGATCCAAACCACTATTTGCCTCCACAGGGAATCGAACCCGAGACCCCTTGATTACAAGGCTACGACGCTACCACTGCGCCATCTGGGAGGCCCAGAAAATTAGATAAGAAATATCCAACGTAAGGCCTGTTGGAGACTGTGAAAAACTAGGTTGAAAATATCTTCATTAACACCTATTCTCCTGTATAAGTGCTGATATCAATCATTCAGTGATATGTACGGGTAAGTATCCGTGTGTCTTTGAGGCAGGCACACAGTCATGGGGCAAATACCTATACACAGCGTGAAAACTTTATTCTGTTATTCTACCTACGTTGGCGTACACTGGAGGTTAGTAGAGGAAGTTCAGGGCACGCCATTGTTCTGTGAGAAGCAAAACACATGATAAAGGAGATGAAAAAGAGAAGTGATGAAATCAAAATGTGGATTTTGTGAATCATCTAATATTCCTTTCGGAACATATTGATGTGCTAACCTGGAACAATGAAATTCCGTTCAGTTTTAAACCATAATCGAGCCTCAATTTTCACTAACTTTTCAGTCAATCTAACTCCTCTGTGTAATAAAAGCTGCAAAAGCATACCATGCGTTTTCTCTTTTAAAATTCATGAAATCCAAGTCCTGACAATAATTTTAGGTGTCAAAATGAATTCAATTTTAAAATTTGTAAAGTTCACCCTTCTGAAATATTGCTGTACCGTTTAAAATACTATGTGAATCACAGAACAATACCAGGTTGTTCGTTTCAATTGTTAAATTATTTCATCATCCAATCGGAAAAATGAAGGTTATATAACATGAACCGACAAATCTTGAACAATAGCGAAGAATGGAACAATGAAGAAACAAAGGAAATCCGTGAGATTCAAAACTGACAGCGCCATATCTGTTAAACGTTGACATTGGCTGCCATAGTTGCAAAGCCTACTACGTCATCCACTTTCGCCGCTGTCAAACGTCGCCTGAATCCACATGATGTATTGCTGTGAATTAGTGGGCAACGCAGAGCAATTATCTCTTTAATTCAATATCCTGATTTACACAGCATAATGCATCGAATTCCAATTATATAACAATCAGGAATCCATTGACAGATCATTAGTGCAGCCAACCGTCTTCCAAATCGACGTCATACCTAAATCCAACAATGGATCAACAGACAAAACTTGTTAACAATTCAATTAATTCATGAATTCATCAAATTGACGCATTTAGCGAGCTGCGAAGATGCAACTGGTAAGCGAAATGCGTTGTTACTTCTTTTGCAGTGACAAGTTCCTGAAAATAAACTTAAAACTAAGTATTTTAATGGATATTTTAGTGATCATTAGGTACGATCATACGATGCATTTTTCATATCGACGACAGATGAAGCTGCGGTAACGTATCTTATACTAGGTCTATTTTTATCATTCAGTTTTTTACTACTGAGCTAATACAGAGAATACAGATTACAAAAAAAAAATATACGGCATATATAAATAGAAAACCGAGTGAATTCAATGAATTTTCATAATCTCTCACTTTGATTATAAAGGGTCTCACAACACATTTTTACATAAGATAAATTAAAAGAAATCAAAACCATTAGAGAACATGTTCTGGAGTATCTTTTGAGCTGCCTCAGAAGCTTACGATTTCACTCTAGTTCATTACAAACCATAACACTGATTTACCCAATTTGTTGATTTGCTGTCAGTGTATTATGTGACCGCACCGTTTGCACTAAGTTCTAGAGTGGTGTACGTACACCTAAGTGGTGTACGAACCACTAAGTGCCCCATGATATCGAACTCGGGACCTTTTAACCCATCATAAGAGATATGAAACAAAACCATACATTTATCTTGTACGTAAGGAAATGGTTTTGTCGCCAATGGTATCCAAACATCTTTGCGAAATATACTGTATTGTCCAGGAAAATCTGAGATTGACTGAAGTCACAATGGAATAGTCTCTCCTTAATCACACCTTAAGCGTTATGTTCCTTATTAAGGACAACAATGGAAGCAAAATTAACGAGTTCCCTATTGCCTCAATGTTGATAATTTGCTGGAGAACCAGTTCTGTTGGAAGGTTCAGACGTAGCCAAATATTTCATCTCTCAGAAACATGTTTGTTCTTTCGAAGCACCACACTTACATTCTAAGCTCTGAAAGATTAGACCCATTTGAAATTCTCCCAAGAACTATCGGGAGAATCTGCGCGTAACGTGCATGTACTATTATCGATATATTTCTAATAGTTTCGTGGTATCTGTTCTCTATCTAAACAAATATATATTGTGCGGTAATGAATCGAGCGTTTTTGCAATACTGGGTGTAGCTAGTTGTTGCATCAGAGATAACCTGTGACTACCGCCATCTTGCAGGTCCAGCATTAATGTTCAGTTGTGATAGAGTCGTGGAACGGGGCACAGCGCGCATTCGCTGTAAAAGCATACAACAATGATAGTTACGTTTCCGCGCAGCGAGGATTTAGAAAAGAGGTGAATTTGATAGCAAAAGCCTTCCAAGCACCACCCCTACACACTTTCAATCGGATCCAGGAAGACGTGCCTCAAATTTCTGTGGCCATGTTGCAATGCGATATGTAATTTACCAAAAAGACAGAGAATGCGTGGAACAAAATGGTGGTCATCTTAATAATGTTATTTCCAAATAAATCAAAATGTAAGGATTGTTGTTTTTCTTTTGGTATTTCTTCTTGAATGAAAAATGTAGTTCATTTTGTCCTAATTATGCATGTTTTATTGTGTATTATATATTATTTTGTCTTAAGTGTGGAGTATTTAATCAACCCATTCATTGCCGCAGCCTGTATATCCCGAAAACCCCCTACAATCATTCTAAATGATGAAAAGCATATATAATTGACCTGAATTCATCTTCAGTAAGAGATTGGCTTTGCCCCCAGCCCGTGCAGAACCTGAGTAAGGAGCCTTATATAGTATATGGAATTTCTGTGTGTACCCAGCGGCACATTTTACTTAAAATCAAAACACCTGTGCATTCTGTGTTGCCTTGGCAACCGTGTTAATTTCTGAATTAATCCTTTAAACCTGCATTTCAAAAGGACATTTCGTTTACTAGTTCTCTGCTCGGTTCTCTAATGATATTTGCGATTTTCTGCATGATGTTCACAGTTAACGTAATGCAAATAACGAGGCTGTTTTCATAGTTTTTGTAAACAACTCAATTATATAAAAGGTCTGGATGTTTTATTCAGAGATTTCCCAGCTACCTTTCGGCCGGCCTCATAGACGCACTGGCAAACTTCCAACGGCCACCCTCAGCTGTCCAAAAACCTTTTTTGGGCCATGGGGACGTCCCCCCACTTTTACGGACATAGTCCTCCGAGTCCACAAAGCTGTGGATAAGTTCTTATGATCTGTCCAAGGTGTTTGTGGAGCACACAAACGAAGGTGTCTTCTGCGCAAGCAGTAGCTCGAGAGGGCTAGACCAATGAACGTGTGAGAGGGAATGGGATTGCATGGGTGGGGCAACGCAGCTGCGCGTCTTCCCTTCTCTACCGTTTTGTGCGGCGTTGCTTCACAGACTCCTGCTCTGATATACCAACCTCGTAGTGAAGTTCTACGGTGTTGTAATTGTACCAAAGAAGAAGAGAACGATAAAATTCAGGGTGAGCCTTAGTACCGATGGCTAGAAACTGCAAAGGGTAGGCGGTGTGAGCCAATATAAAGCAAGCTAAAAGAAAGAGTTTGAAAGTTTTACAGAAACAGGGTTTTAATAACATGACTGAAATACTTACATGTTTGGAAGAGTATGTCCTAAAGTTTACATGGATAATATGCTCTATGTGTAATTCTTTTGTAACACGACATATATCAATGTCATAGTCCAGTTGCTCAAGGGCGCTCACGTGAGGCTGACGTCAGGAAAACAAACGAAAGCCGGAGGCCGTGAACTTGAAGACTTTATCTAAAAACAGTACTGAATACTTCCTGATAAAACAAACCGTTTTCGATTTACAAATAGTTTAATCTGTCTATTTCTTTTAGTCTCACCGTGTACATAGACATTGATTTAAAAAGTGCTTTCCTTTCATAAAAGCTACACGAACTCAACCTTCACACCAGACCGATAGAGGGCAGGGTATCTTCCTGAGTAAACTACCAGAAGTCTAATCTTCAGCCAAACCTGCTACGCTGACATCCCTGCATGACAAATTTCATAAATTATTATCTCCATTATTTGAATCGGTCACATGGGCATCCTTGTATCCAACACAAAACCAAAACAGAAATATCCAGTCAGTCATATGTTATTTATAACAGTGGGCTAAAAAAATGTTTATTATATTTTTGTTTTTATGTTTAATTAGTACTTCCTCACTTTTTTCTAAAACAGAAAAGTACACGATGCGTAACCCTTGGTACTTTAGTATTATACGGACTACCTCATTTTAGACCGTCGTCTGTTTTCTGAGGTAAGGTTAGGTTCGTTTCTTTACCTAGCCTAACCTAGCCTCAGAAAACAGACTGTCTGAAATGAGGTAGTCCATATAATACTAAAGTACCCATAACACTCTTTTCTCCCTTCAGTGTGGTATACTCAGTGTGCGAATTAACGGGGTGGATGCCGGGGATCCACCCCCCAAAACAAAATGTTATTCCCGGCAAAATAAAGTTATTGTTACACCTGCCAGGGATGCCTTTATCCTCCTCATAGAAAATGGGATTGACAGTGGCATATGCTGAGTGTAAAACCTGGACTGACTCACTAGACTATGGAGGAATGGAGAAGACTAATAGGCTCATTCTTGACGTCTTCAAGGAAGCCACGTTGCCATCCCAACGGTAGTCAGGTTGCAAACTTATAAAAATTCATGTTGCCAACTTTTAAGAATTCAGGTTGCCAACTCCTAAGAATTCAAGTTGCCAACTCCTAAGAATTGAGGTTGCCAACTCCTAAGAATTCAGGTTGCCAACTCCTAAGAATTCAGGTTGCCAACTCATAAGAATTCAGGTTGCCATCTTCAGAATCGCCACTATCTTCAGTATTTTACTTTCTAGGCTTCAGGCTTCGGAGATAGCCTAGGTAGCCTAGAATATACGCTCCTGGGGATTGAAAATTCTAATGCTGAAATTAATTAATACTGTATTGTTCTTATTTCATGAATAGTTAAGAAAAATGTATAAAGACTAGAGATATAGCAGTGTAGCAGTGCGTATTCATTATCTAGCTTAAGTGTAGTCAAAACTGCCAAATAAAAAAAATGTGGAGCAAAGAGAAGATCCGAAATCCTGTGAGGTTGATTGGATTAGGATATTTTATGTCACTTCTCTGCCAAGTCTAATCGCAACGATGAGAATGAGCGACGACATCATGAAATTGATATAATATTAATAATTGCTAATTAGTATAATTTAATTTACATAGAGCACATGTCTAAATGTGAGTTAACCAAAAAAAGAGGAGACATTTTAGCATGACGGCAGCTTCGAAGAAAGTCGGGACTGTCCGAACTAAATCAGGACGTCTGGTACCCTTGCATAAATGGTTATAAAACTAAAACTACTCAGTGTTGAGGACTGAAGAATTCTAGAGCCTGCTGACAAACTCATTCATGTATGCAAATGACAAAATCGACATTTTTACAAATTTGAAAAATCGTCGATGTTATTTTCGTAGCTTTTTACATGTTCACATTAAATATTTCAAAGATCAAGGGGGGGGCCATGGCCCCTCCTCTGGGCACGGGCCTAGTTAGATAGGAATTACATTTGAAATTGGTAATATACAGGGTGGCCCAAAAAAGGCAACCGAAATGTAGAACCGTTACCTTAATTCGGTTACCATTTTTTAGGGGCCACCCTGTAGAAATTCGATCAAGCTTACGTTGTAACTAGTTCGATAGCTCTTTTTATGTACGAGTTTTGATCTTCTCTTAACAACAACAACAATACTAAATGTTTCTAAATTACGTGTAAATGTTATAGAATTTAATGATCTAGGTTAGCAACAACAAAAAGAAAAAAATCCTACTTCTAGAAATGAAATAAAAAATACGCCCTGAGTGAGCAACCCCCCCAAAGGAAAAAAGCTTAATTCCCACAGTGGTACTATGAAGTAGGTGAGCCAAACGTAGCCCGTGTTCCCAATGTGGCCTACGTTGCGCAAATCATATTAGTATTTAACACGGCTAACAGATGGCACTGATTTAATATATTCATTCTCCTTCTGGTGCACCATGCAGGACACGAACTGTCTCGGGCTGCCAGCAGTCACTTTATCTAAATTATTGTGCAACCCCTGGCGTCGTAGGCAGTGATGTGCTGTACACTATAAGTTTACGTCTACACGTAGATTACATTGGGTTGTAGATTGCATAGACTACGTAGACAATCTAAAGTACATTAAAATTAATTTTTAACGCTTTCACGAAAGGAAAGTGACATTTTCAACTATAATGGTTCCTAACGAACAACAAAATCATCGATCATCAACTATGAAAGAAGATAAATCGTATAAAAAAAACAACGACAGATGGCAGTTGTGAGGAAAAAGTAGTCGTTTCCCCTAAAACTCTAGAATATTTCTTAGTTAGTTCTTTTCCTAGGTGAGAAATTGTTCGAATTTTCAAGGAAGAGTACGAAAGGTTCTTCTCACACATTAGCAACTGATACGCAGCATAATTTTGTTTTACTTCCACAGCGCCCTTCTCTAAGTTATCACCTTTCGCCATGTTGTTTACATAGACGTTATCTACGTGTATAAAATAGTCTACGTGTAGACTATCGTTGTTTTCGCGTAGATGCACATCACTGGTCGTAGGGACTGTGCAGACCAGTCTTCCACGGGGGTCGGCTATTCGTCGTTACTGCATGTTAAGAATCAAAATTTTGACACCAACAATTTTCTCTAATAAGATGTAGAAACTAATCATGAATAAATATGTTTTCTTGAGCACAAGCATCATTTTCTAAGCCAACTATAAGCCGTGGGCCACCTTGGGAACAGATGAAACGGTTTTGTAATTCTTTTTTTTAAAAAAGTTACAAGCAATATTACAAAACATCCATTTGGTACACGTTGTTAATTAGTTATAGGAGTTATATCTTTCATTTCAGAAATTTGTCTCTCATTAGAGATTTGTAAATTACCCTAGAAGCTTAACTATAGCCACCTTTGGCTCACCTAGCTTATACTACTAGAAGCCAAAAACATTTTTTTCTTTAATTGAATATATCTGTAGGCAAAACTGTAGCTTACAACGTTCTTCGTTTGACCGATTCATTCAAAAAATTCATAACTTTAAAGCATTACAAATATTTAGTTCGAAACCAAACCGTCTACAGCGCTCAAAGCACCCTGTGGTCTTCGAGGACCTTACCATTGGTTACAGCACCTCAAAACATTTGATCAGCAAGAAAAAACAAGTCTTCGATCGACCGTTTAGTTGTTCCCTCGGATAGTTTGCTTTTCACGTGACTTTTATACGCAGTATATTGTTCTTCAACAATGCCTACGACGATACTATTTTATCTCAACGGCTTCTTCCAGAAGTATGTAATTGTTTCATATTATAGCAATGGAATCGGTGGCAATATTCTCCGCTCGCCTTTTACCCGGAATAATAAAGGGTCTAGGAATTACAGAGTGACTTTACGACGAGCATTTCCCCCCGGAAGTAAAATCTCGAATTACCCAGTTCAAACGTTGGCTCTGGTTCAGGAACGTAACCCTGGGTCTGGCAACAATGAGGGACGTTCTTTTGTTCCGACCTCAAGCACTGCTACACCAGAAAGAGTATTGTGCCTATAAACCGTCATTTGAGACAGTGTTGCCAGATGTAGTGAGAATTTCACCGGTTATATGAAAATAAGGGTAAAACAAGATAAATCTCAATATTTCAGCGAAATTTGAATAAATTTTACATTTTTCAATTCGTTTTCTCTAATAACTTGTAACTGTGATTAGACTAGCGTTACATTATCGCCGAGAAGTTTTAAATTTATTTTATTTATTTTTGTAATTTCCTTGATTTACATTGCTTTTCTGCCACTTTTGGCTAATCGCAACTTCTTCTCCTTCTTCTTCCTCTTTCCCCTTTTGCCTCATAGCGTCGGGTTGCCTCTATCCACCCCTTCCTTCTCTCCCGTTCCTTTGCCATCCTCTTCAATTCTCCTATTCCTTTTCCTTTCTTTTGTCCTCTTTCTTCTGTTCCTTTTTCGAATGTCTTCCGGGGTCTACCTCTTGTTCTCCTTCCCTCTGTTCTAGCTTCCATAAATTGTTTTGCTTTTCTATCTTCGTCCATTCACTTCTCGTCTTACCAATTATTCTACGGAAGCGTTTCATCTCAACTGTCGTGATTTGTTTTATTTCTTTCCCTCTTACTGGCCAGCTTTCACTTCCGTATAGTACCACTACTGACTTATACACTTATAGTTTAGTTTTGGTGTCTATTTCCCTTTTTCCGAAAATGGTCTGACTTAGTTGGTAGCATGCATTGCTAGATTTCCTTACTCTATTCATCACTTTCTCTTCTATTCTTCCTGTCTGCTTTATGATTGTTCCCAGGTACTCGTATCTTTCCAGTTCTATTCCGTCGCATATTATGTGTATTCTTTCTATTACCTCTTCCGTTCTTCCTATTTGCATCACTTTGCTCTAATCGCAAATTAAGAGGTTTTATTCAGTTTTTGTTTCAAGTCACTTTATTCAAAGATAAGCTAATCGGGAGTGGACTTACAGTTTAAATTGGGATCGCAACAACTGTGTGTCTCCACCTGGTATCGAAACCGGGAACCCTTTATTACAAGGCTACGAAGTTACCACTACACCATCGGGGGCAGGGGGGCCTAATCGCGACTCTAAAAGATGAATGATGATTAGATTAAATTGATTACACTGTCCAGGTTGCAGAAGCTTTGGTGACGTAATCGTAAGTCAATCGCTGCAGGTGCTATGCCGCCGAGATGACAGTAAACTTTTCGCTGAAGAAAAGCATATGAAGGAATTCGAACATTGATAATATGTTCATGTATAGATTAGTAGTTATGGCAAACTGCTGGCCTTTTCTGTATTATTTTTCATATTTGTTGATTGATATTGATCTAGTTATTTTACTTCGCTTTTCTGCCATTTTTAGTTAACCGCGAAGGTGAGGATGCGCTTGTCTCCTTGCGCACTCCGAGGTTTCTTTGTTTGAAACTGAACACTGCCGAACATGTAACATACTGTACAGTTCTTGGTAATAAAAGTGACATTATTATCTAGCGAGGTGAACCTTTTAATCATGTTATTTGTTATTAAGTAGGACTATGGACCTCACACGTGAAAAGCATACGATGTCTACAAACAGTCAAAACCATACATTCGCAATCCCATGTTTACTGAGCCCTTTTTGCTTCTACTATCGTGTACTTTTCACCGTTTCAGTTCGCGCTATAACTTCTGGTGCGCCCTGTATAGGATACTCCGAATGACTGGAATGTAACACTTACAACCTATTCCCGGGCCAAAACTCAAACCCGGAACTTTCGATGGCAAGCCCTCCCATTAATAAGATAACAATAATAACATCTTAGTATGCAGCTCGTACAGTCAGCGGCAAAGATAATAGTAGGCAAATTGTCCATCACAATTTTTATTATTTTTTATTCCAAATCCTGTGTTTTAAGGAATGAAAATCTTTTTATCCAAAGGAGGTGTAGCTTTATGCCAATTGACGTTCTCATTTCAATTTATGATCATCACATTGTGAAAAGCAGAATGAATGAAAACGGTGGTGGGCAATTTGCCCACTATTTCTTTAGCTGTACCATGAAGAAGGCACAAAAATGAGTACTGGGTGCCGATGGGAAAAGTTTCGGTCCTAGCGTGGCAACACTGTTCTGGATTGAAAGCAAGCCTGGAATCTCCACCGCGGCCATTTGTTGAATATTCCTGGAGAACTTCCAGCCGCCGTGCTGCTGGGATAACCTCCGGTTCCCTCCACGCACACTGATTTTCTTCTGTCTTCAAATTTCCATTTTCTTACCCTTCCCTCCTTTGAACCCTCGGAGTATGAAGGCCTGTAAATTTATGCGTACCGAGGATGGCTTTCAAAAGGCTAGAATGGATGGCTCCTTGGTTACGTCGAAGTGCGTGTTCCGCTATTTCCTTGTTGCGTGAAGTATTTAACGCATCCAAGGGATGCTGAGGACCTCAATGGTTTCTGCATGTTTATGAGCAATATTACGCCAGTGTCTTCCTTAGGTACCTGCAGGAACCGAATTCCACCAGGGAGGGGTGGCAAGGGGGCATTTGCCCTCACTGGAAAATGCCTCCACTCCAAGAACAAATTTAATGTATCATAAAAGTAGGTTTCACACTCGCTCACCAGGAATGGTCCAAATCCGAGAGATCAAGGATCAACAATGCCTCATTTGGCATGGAATAATGTGGCTCTGTCGCCTAGGCTTGCAGCCAGTGTAGTTCTCTGTATGGATTGTGTTGTGTGGTCGATTTGCGTTTCTGATTGTCAGTTCATCCATCCACTTCCAGCATCATCTTGGCAATTAGCCAAAAGTGGCAGAAACGCGAGTAAATATGCGATATCGCCCGAACGTATTTCTTCAAATTTACAGGAGAAACTACTTACTGAAATCAGTTTCTGTAGCATTGTCGAAGTTCTTCGAGGAATTTTCTTTCGCGGAAACTGGAAACTTCACCATAAAATGCTGCAGAACAAGAAATAATCACTTTTTATGTAAGGAACTTGCATTTTCTGTAAAGCGAGAACATTATGCCGTTGTTTCCATTATGTACCTGCAGATGGCGCGAGCGTCGAAAGTCACGCGGTCTCGCCATTGTTTCCAAATGTGCCATTTTTTTACGAGATTTTTTTTAACTATGCTTACCTAACCTAACCCAACCTAACCTAACCTTGCCGGAAATGGGCCGTGGGGCTATCGTGAATGGTTTTTGGGGCTATCGTGAATGGTTTTGGGGCTATCCGTGAATGGTTCGTGAGGCTATCGTGAATAATTTTTCGGGCTATCCGTCAATGGTTTGTGGGGTTATCGTGAATGGTTTTTGGGGCTATCCGTCAATGGTTTGTGATGACATAATGAACACGAAAGTAGGTATTTTTCGGTTAAGAAGGTTGAAACACACCATATCCACTCCAAATCGACAAAACACAAGCACGACGCGCGATGATCCATGGCGAGTGCACGCCATATTGTCTGTTACCCAAGCGGAACAAGGAAGACAAATAATGACTCTTAATATGAAAAGTTGACACTATTTCATGGAAAAAGGCATAACTTCACCTTAAAGAATCTTCCGCAATGCAGAATAGGTAAGTATCAATGCTAAAATTAACGAAATAAACGAGTGAGAGGTGTTCGGGCGATATCGCATAATTACCGAAACGCAAAGTAAAATGAATTAAACCATTAATTCATGGAATAACCCATATGCATTTGTCAAGCAAGAAAATGAATGTTAGAAGCATGGAAATTATTTGGCTCCAGAACAAGAATTTCAGCTTTTTCACTGAACTTCTTCAGTAAAAATTTACTGATGTGTGAACTTTCAAAGTATCGTTACGGCACCTAGATTATTTATACATATTACCGTAGGAATATGTTAAATTCATAGGCTAGAACATATAGAGATTCATGAATATTTTAATATTTCTTAGACTTTTAGGGGTATTTTCAGTTTATTTTACATAGCAGAGTACTGCATTGAAACACTTTCGCTCGCCGTATTCATTCGAGTCTCTCACGCTCGAGCGTTGAAAATGAAATATCATTTTAATGTGACAATAATAGACACACATATGTCCATGCGAAATCAACACAGCCCACAACCTGACCATCTCCGATTTTCATGAAATTTGGGGATTTGAAACTATGCATGGAACGCAATAACTGTCAAAATTGTGAGTCTCGTTCGTCTTGTAATTGCAAAATTATCCAAGGTCAAATTTCGCAGAAATTCCCTTCCTGAGATAGTTTCCCTGTATTAAATGTGCTGTAACTTTGCTCCCATTTGGCCTAGGGAGCTGAAATAAAGTTTTTTGTGCATGGAATGGAACAAGATTTCCAATGATATATAACAAGCCTACCTTTGGATAAAAATAAAATTTTGTCACGTGACCTTCACATTTGAACTTTAAAATCTCCAAACATGACATCGCCAAAAATCGTGAAAAAAATATATTTGGCACACCATACTATGCTCTAAAGCATATGAAAAAATTAAACTGGGACTACAATGGGATCAGAGGATACAAAATAATATGTATAGCTATGTGACTGATAAAGGGTTCGTTATAATGTACTAGAATGAGTCAAAAGTCCATTTACACCCCTATAAAATGCAAAGGAGTTATGTCAGGTTCATTTGGTCACGATAGAAACATGTTAGGCCCAGGTGGAACCACAGTTGTGTGTCAAGCAAAGTTCTGCCATATTGTTGGCCACCATATTGAATTCAACTCAAAAATTTTCAATGGAAATGGGGTAACGTGTTATATCAAATCAGGCTAGAATTTCACGAGAAATGCAGTGGCGAAGGTTTTTCCAACACATCTTTAATCAGAAAAAAGTATCCTTTTCTAGGTATTAGAAAAAGTATTAGAATGCCACTAACGTATTAGGAACTCATCGAAATCACACTGACGCTTTCGAATATTTAAGTCTTGTGAATTTACAATTTACAATATAACGCTCCAATTTTAATCGAAAGTCCTTCACAGTGACGAGGGTAATTTTATATTCACGGTGAAATTAATAAAAATAATATAAAATACCTTCGCTCCAGCGATGAAGCTCTCTATTTCTTACGCTATCTAGCGTCATCCGTGCGAACTATTTGGCGCTCGAACGAAATGTTCTTCCTCCAGCGCTCTTACATAGCTTCTTCTCCCATCTTGACTGATGATTATGTGAAATTGACGAATAAACACTCAACAAGGGAACATCCGTGCCTAATGAGGGATTCGAACTAGAAACCTTCAGTGGCAAGATCGTGAGTCGACCACACTACGCACTAGGTCAATGAGATGGCTTCATTATTTTTTAGAGTCCTCTAAATCTGTAAATCTCGTGCGAATTTTCCTGCAACTTGCTATCTTTTTAGTAGCATTTGGGTTTAGATCTGGTGGCATTGGTGGCGAGGAAATTGTTCGCTATTTCCCTCACACCGTTTATACAAAAAACTTGACGTGAAGGGAAGCAAGTTCCGTGGATGTATTGTAATCAGTACTTTAGGCGTCCGATCAACTGCGACATGGGGAGAAGGCTAAAGACATTCTATACTTCCACTCAATCTAATCATTATAACGGGTGTCCCACAAGTCTTTCCCTGATTACAAACTTTATTCATATCCGCTATATGCAATGTAGAGATGTGAAATTGGTGCCAAAATGTTGGAAAACTAACCAAGATTATTTGTTGCAGGTTTCAGTAATGTGGCTGTAGTGTAGCAGTGCCAGTGCCAAGGAATCCGGACTTAATGCTCTTGACATCGGGTGGCATCTTTCCATACAATGTTTCTTGGACTTGACAGGATTTGGGAATGAAGATAAATTGAATTTTTTAAATACCAACTTATTGATGGCAGATATTCTAGACGAAAGAATTCTGTACATTTGAAAGTTCCTCTGCTCTGTTATTGGTGACCGGGTCTCGTGATACCAGAGGACATGCTGATTTGTGAACATTTCCGGTTTTCTGGGCACTGACACTGCTACAGTACAGCCACGTTACTCAAACCTGCAACAAATAAACTTGGTTAGTTTTCCAACATTTTGGCACCACTTTCACATCTCTACTTTGCATATAGCGCATATGAATAAAGTTTGTAATCAGGGAAAAGACTTCTGGGGACACCCGGTATTTACTTCCGGAACTGAATTTTGTTGTTCTTTCGGTTATCTTTAAAAGGCGAGACACACATTTAGTTCATTATTAGTTCAATTGAATGAATATCAATCAAGCTGGCAAGTTGAGAAGAGACAATGTTTTTCTTTCAGCGAGTTTATCTAAAAGAAAAAAAAACATACTTATGTAGTATTTTGCCATTATGTTGATTTTTTGTTTTAAGTCCACCTTATGCATAGAATGGCTAATCGGGACTGGACGTACAGTTTAAAGTGGGATCCGACCCCCTATGTGTCTCCACCGGGTATCGAACTCGGGACTCCTGGATTACAAGGATGTAAATTAACTCGCGTCAACTGAAACAGTGTTGTATCTATACATTCGTACAGCATAACTGCCTCATAGCAAATTAAGTGGACCTTTAACTGTTGCATCTTCCACTGTACGTACCTACAGGTTCGTATGCATTAAACAAGCCAGTTTAATGTGAATAATTGGCAAGGTCACGTGGTGGCCAGGTGACTAGTCAAAAGATTGTGAAAAAGATAAGGTCCGAGTTTGCTTAAGTTTGTCCAGAAGTCATCCATGAGACCGAATCGTATTTAACCCAAGACATCACAAGGAATCTATTCTCCACGTTCGCAAAGTATAAGAATATTGTTGCAAAAGATTCAACAGTCGAGAATTACGATGCGTCTGCATCGATTCCGGCAACCACGCGGGTCAGTTACTCCCAATGGTCATTTAATTAATCCCCGCCAGGCTAATGGCTTCGGAGGCGGAATCGCACCCTTTGATCTCTCGTTACTCGGCAATTAACGAGCTAGCCACAACTAGTTGATTAAGGAGGCACAGATTGGAACTTAACAGAGATGGCGGGAGGGAAGGGATTTGATGAACTCTTGCGGTAACACTCTGTGGTGGATTTTACGGATGGGTGGGTGGGCAAGAAACAATATTTCTCCGATTTTCTTTTTTACATAAAAATAGGAAATGGGGGGTTGATTGTATTAATGAGTGATTGCAGAAAATTCTGTAAGTAAGTTAAATTCAAAAGGATTTGTCCTGAATTGGAATACATACGATACATTTTAAAAATCATGACATAATTTGCACGGGTAATCGTGAAATATAACGAGAGAGAACTAAAGGAATAGAAGAGACATACAGACTTGAGAAAGATGTATCGAAACGAACAGAAAGGGGAGAGAGAGAGAGAGAGAGAGAGAGAGAGAGAGAGTTAAAGAAGAAAAGAATAGAAGAAGACACATACAGAGGAAAAGGTAGTTAAATAAACAACAAGTGTGTGTGTGAGAGAGAGACAGAAGAAATAAAATATCAGAAGAAGAAGAGAGACAGATGGAGAGAAAGAAATCAAAATAAACAGAAAGAAACAAGAAATAAAGGAATATAAATAGAAGAGACAGAGGAAAAGGTAAGAGAAATAAAAGAACATGAGAGAAAAGGGAAATAAAAGAATATGAGAGACCGACAGACAGAGAAAGATAGCGAAATATGAAGCAAGAGAGGGAGAGAGAGAAATGTGGTGAAAGAAAAAGCAAGTGATCGAGAATTAAAGGTAAGTTATGTAAAGAGGGGGAGATCTGGGTCAGTATAAAAGCGACTGAGTGAATGAGAGAGGGAAAGCGAGTTCGAGGAAGAGAGAAGAAGCGGTACATAGATGGAGAAAACAGAGAGAGAGAGAGAGAGAGAGAGTGTGTTATGGTGAAGACGTAAAAGAAACAATAGTAAAAGAAATAATGAGCAAGAAAGAAGGGGACTAAACAACGAGAAACATATTTATGACAAAATAGATGGCGAAAATTTAGAAAGGCAGGAAAAAAACAATGGTGCAAGCGAAAAGAAAGAAAAACAGAATAGAGTCCCGCGATCATATTACTAGTAATTTTATAAACTCAAGGAATGTAAGGATTGTGAAATTAATTTGTAGCAATAGCCACAACGTATTATCTGAACCACACATGAGAGGGGAAAGAAATGCGTTTAAGGTAAGAGAAATGATAATGTTTATGTACCAGGTGGTTATAATTAAAGTGACGGTGTTCAGAGTGGTACAGCACGGGCTGTAATGAGAGTAGCAGTCTGAAACTTCGTAGATATGATAATGAAGCAATGCACTCGCGAAAAAAAAAAAAAAAAAAAAAAAAAAAACTTCCAATTCTCGCCACCAGGGTAAAAAATGGCGCTGTAAGCAGTCAAAACGTGGAATTTTCCGTAACTCTGACGTCAAAGTCGTTGACATTGCCTAACCATTGTGTGAGCTCCCTGGTTGTTGTTGGTGACACTTGTTGCTTTTTCCTTTAGTAATGTTCATGTAATTCGAATAGTGAAATTGTAGCGATATTTTATTACAAAGAGTATTGTTTTCTGCGATTTATATTGTTTTTCCTGTAACTATACCACGTTTTGACTGCTTACAGCGCCATTTTGTACCCTGGTGGCGAGAATTGGAACTATTTTTTTTTTTTGCATAATTCGCGAGCGCATTGCTTCATTAGCATATCTACGAAGTTTCAGACTGCTACTCTCATTACAGACCGTGCTGTACCACTCTGAACACCGTCACTTTAATTATAACCACCTTGTATGTTGAATTACGATATTTAAGCATTACTAACATTACGTATATAACGAATGAGAGCGCTTGGAGAAGCATACTCTTCCTTCATATAGGATTTATATTGTTACAGTACGAAGTGTTTGTTCATTTCAATAATAGGTTTGGAAAACAACAGCCAACATTTCATTCCACTGCATTACATACTCCTGATGGAATCAACAAGAAAAAACACCATAAACTGTGTTGTCGCGAAGCTTATGAAAACAATATGTTGCGTGTGTGTTGACTATACCCTGTAAAATTTTACATTGTATTTGGGAGCACAGTTAAAACAGAGTTAAAACAAAATAACAATTGTTAACCTCATTCTTTTCCTAACAAAATAGCTAGTTTTAGCAACATAAATTTGTGTGGAAACTGCATACAAGACAATGGGAGTTCATTGGTGGAACCGTCGTCTCGGTTTGTAAACATCGAGCAGTGGCGTGCCCAGGGCTTTCGAAAGGGAGGGGTTATGTATACTTTTTCTTTGTAGTCAGTCCTCATTTTGTCATATTTTCCTACTTGTGATGTTCTTTTTTTAGGAATACTGGGCCAAAGTTGGGGTTATAACTCCCATTAAGCCCCCTTGGGCACGCCACTGACAGCGTGTTTACACAGAAACTATCACACCGTACATTCATTAATGGAAACAAATATTCATAGTCAAATTGTCGCTTCGCGGCTCATTTA
>NC_139245.1:18318842-18437450 GCF_977018435.1 Lepisma saccharinum
GGTTGAAACCGAGTTGTAAAAACTTATGACGCAAATTAAGGGCTCGTTTTCCACTTCCCCTCCCCCACCTATCCTTCCGGAACGATACTTTTACTGGAAACTGATTTTTAAATGAAGAGATCCTCCTTTCGACTAATGAGCGCTGTCGGCACTTCCTAAAAAGAAAACTTTCGCTCTAATCGCATAAATTCTCTGAAGTAATCTCGTGCGTCATATATTAACCCCCTTCCTTTCCGTTGTCGCGTCGTGGATAAATTAAGGGGACCCTTTCTCAGCATGTCGTTGCTGTTGTCGCTCATAGATGGCAGTTAAGTCGGTGCGAAATGCGCCATTTCTCCCGAGTACCGAATGTGGTCGTAAAGTCGTTTTGCATTAGCGTAAGGGGTAGCGAAGTTGTTATGGCGTCGAGGACTACAAATTTCATTGCTTGTGTAATAATTTGGCGCTGACCGTTGCGGTAACTGAATGCATTATTTACCTAAATTACAGTTAACCACGGAAACCGTTGCTATCTTTACAAGCGCACCGGTGGCCCGAACCTCTTCTTTTTGTTGAACAAAAACATTCTTTGCCTTTGTAATGTACCTTTACCACTCCAACCCTTGTTGCGCTCTTCTTTTTCTTTGTTATTGTACGTACACCGCGACGATTTCATGAATGGATAAATTGTAAAAGAGGAACAAGTACAAAGAAATTACCAGGACTTAAAACAGGATTCGAACCCGAAACCTGTAGTTACGTGATTACTCTAACCACTATCCCCACAGAGACCGGATTAAAGTACCATTAACGCATTTGGCATTAAATCCAGCGTGGATAGAATCTGAATATATATAAAATGAGTTCCTGACATTGCATAGTGATAATGTCCCGGGTTTAATCCAGTGAAGACACTTTGTATATTGCCAAGGATCGCACCTTAAACTGTAGCAAAAAAATTGTTACGGATTGGATTGGAGATAAGGTACCAAGGACAAAATAACAAACTTTTGCTTTGAATTTTATAGGCAACTGCTTCTTTTAAAACAAAACACAGAGAAACTGTTTACGAGGCAAGAACTGTAAAGAGACCCTGAAATCAAAAATCGAACAAAAGAGCAGTTACATAGATTTCGCAAATTAATAAACTTCTTTCAGACTTTACAACGAAGAAAAGAGACGGAAAAACAGGTCTCACAGCACTGCTCAAGACTTTAGATACTTAGAAGCAGCACTGCCCTCTATTGGTAATTTTTTTTATAACTCTACATTGCTATTGTAATTGTTATTAAATAGAAATTGTTCATGTACGGCGATATACGGATGGGATATAACATTCGACCCTTACTCAGCTAAATACCTACCACCCATCCTGCGTGTAGGAAGCACATAGCGCTTAGATTTACACCTTCCATGTTATTACTTGTTTGCAGACGAGAGCGGTAAAGCGTATCCACACAATCAGAGAAAGGACGGAATCTGTCGAAACTGTCATAAAAGCCAGTGTTGAAGTGAGAGGTAACAAATTGCGGAGATATAAAAGGGAGGCGAGAACAACGTAAATCAACACAACAACAAAAGGTCTTGAGGGTACGAGAAATAAACAAGGGTGATAACAGATCTGGGTTACGAGCTCTCTTAAAACCAAAGTCGAAAACAGGACATGTCACGCCACCTGGACATTGAGCGATTCTACCACCACTGGAGGCGCCGTTTTGGAGAGGGGAGAATGAGAAGTAAAGAGAGATCGGCAACGACAGAGAAAATTGAGGTAGAGAGGTACAGACAATAATCTAGGTAAGGGAGAGAGAGAGGGAGAAGGAAGGGGAGGACGAGATGTAAGAAGAAATTGGCAAATATAGAGGAAAATGGAGTTAGACAAATACTGAGAAGATCTTAGAGAAAGAGAGAGAGAAAGAGAGAGAGAGGAGTGTAAGGAAAAATACAGAAGAACGTGTTGAGAGAGAGACAGAAAAGAAGAGAAGGATTGATTGATTGATTTGTAGTTTTAAGTCCACTTTATGTACAGTAAGGCTAATCGGGACTGGATCTACAGTTTAAAGTGGGATCCGAACCACTAGTGCCTCCACCGGGTATCGAACCTGGGACCCCTTGATTACAAGGCGACAACGCTACCACTGAACCATCGGGAGGCCCACGAAGAGAAGGAATAATGAGAAGTATAATGAGAGTGTTTTAAGTCTGCTCGATGCTCAGAGAGTGTCCTGTCAAACGCCACTAGGGTACGCGTCAAATTTCCTGCATATGGCGATAGCCAATAGCAGCGATTTGCTGCGGTGCCATGTCGAAATCTCACACGGAAAAGAGACAGCGTGGTTGAGCGAAACACCTTGTCACGAAACTAGGCAACGCCGCACGTCTGTGATTCGTTGGTGCTCTTCAGCCGTTCAAGGCCATATGCAGGAGATTTGACGCGCACTCTAAATCGCCACCAGTCCATTAGCTGCGCGTGACCCGCTGTCTCCTCCCTCCCCTGACTGCAGGACCTTCCCCTCCACCCGCTAGCTAGTTTTACTTTGAGCTCAAATTAAACTCCTTCACTAATATTTGCTTTAATTACATTTTCCTTACTTTCATAAGTCAACGTTTAAGCTCATGGATTTTATAGTAACTCTTCAAAGTTTTTGGAGATAAGCAATTGTTTTCAAACAAGTGACAATATCACCACTTTCTTCATATTTTTTAACCGTTCTTTCCAGCCTGTCATCTAGAGTCATGTAAGCAATCTTCCTTCGTTTACCTTCCATGTTGAACTGGGTCCTTATTAGCGCACATGCTGTGCTCTGCTTCTTTCTGTAAACAGTTGATGAGGTCCTTGACTCGAGGATTCTGTCTTCCAAATTCGGTATTAATTTTATTGTGCCATCCCTCGACAGAGTTGGTGGTTCGATGACGCCTGTTGTAACAACTCCAGAGCTCGACTGGAACTTCTTCGTTTTCCATCCATCTCTCCACGAAATAGTCCAAAAATCCAAAAAGTTTTTCATTGTCAGGCACTCTGGAATGCATTTTCACCCAGTCGTCGGGAACATCCCCAGGCCGAAGAAACGCCAAAGCAGCACACATGCGGATGATCATCATCACTTCTTCGTTCTTCATACCTATCACAAGCAAGTCCCAAACTTTTCTCCAGAAGCACTTTCTCATGTGGAAGTAGCACCCTTTTACCTCTACTGCGGGAAATACAACTTTAAGGACAGAAATTGCTGCCGATTCAAAATCGACTGTAACTTTCGCTGGATTCTACTCTGGTATGGCCTAATAGCATTGCCTCAGGGGAGGGAACAGTGGGTCACGCGCAGCTAAGGATTGGTGGCGATTGTCACGGAACTTATAGTTTAAAGTGGAATCCGAATTTCTGTGAAATGTGCTTACGTCGGGAATCGAACCCGGGAACCATTAATTACAGGACAAGAGCGTAAGCCTCTACAGTAAAGGACAGAGAGAGTGCGCGAGTTTGCAAAAAAAAAAAAAAAAAAAATCAGAACGTGTGAAGAAAGAGAAAAGGAGAGAATGAGAAGAATATTAGTGGCTAATAGAGGAAACAGAAAGGCAAAGAGAGAGAGTGAGAGAAAGAGAGAGAGAGAGAAATAGGGATAGAAACATACAAAAAGAGTGTGATTAAAGCGAGGGAGGAACAAAAAGAAAGACAGGGAAATGTATTGAGAATATGTTGGAGAGATAAACTACTTAGTATGTGAAAGAAACAGTGTGTGAGGGAGAGTGAGAGTGTGTGTGTGTGATAGAGAGAGAATGAGTGTGTGTGTGTGTGTGTGTGATAGAGAGAGAATGAGTGTGTGTGTGTGTGTGTGTGTGTGTGTGTGTGTGTGTGATAGAGAGAGAATGATTGTTTGTGTGTGGGTGGGTGTGTGGGTGTGTGTGTGTGTGTGAGAGAGAGAGAGAGAGAGAAAGAGAGAGAGAGACAGAGGGGGATAGGGAAAGAAAGGCATAGAGAGGGTGTGATTAAAGTGAGGATATAAAGAAACAAGAAAGACAGGGTCATTTATTGAGATTGAGTTAGTCAGATAAACTATGTGAAAGAGAGAGAGAGAGAGAGAGAGAGAGAGAGAGAGAGAGAGAGTAAAAAAAAGATCCAGTGAAGGAGACACACAGAGTGGAGGCGAAGAGAGTGGGTTCTAATTTTCAAGAGACCCCGTGCAACTAACTGCTAACAGCGGCGTCAACAACTTAGATCTAGCTTCCAGCTCACGTCATCCGGATCGTTACTGCGGCAAAATATCGGTTAAAACGCTGCCCTCTAGATGTCGTTGCTGGAATCACCATTGCAGCAACCCCAACGGATGAAAAAAAAGTCGGTAGAAGAAGTTTAAAAATGATTGGAAGACATTTTCCAGAAACGGAAACAAAAGAGGAACGATATTGCGCTGGCCGGTCATCTCGCACGTCTCCTAAACACAGAGCGTCATTTCTTTCTTCGCAGGAGGTAACCGTAGAAGACGAGTCTCGTTTGCAGTTTTAATTTTCTTGTGCGGTTGGAGTAAAAAGCTGTTCTTCTGAAAATGTGATGCTCAATTTGCACTGGGAATCCCCGCCCCCCCCCCCCCGCTCTCCAGACTCGAGTATCCGAGGCAATAGATGCAAGTTTCTTTTTTTATCCCCTCATACATAACAGTCACGCTACCATTCGTAACAATTATTTCCCAAATACAAACTTCTTCACGAAGCAGCAATCGTTTCGTGCAAGAGGATTTTTATTTTTGTTATTTTACGTCACTTTTCTTCCACTTTTGGCAAATCGCAACGATGAGGATAACACAATGAAATCGATGAAGAGACACAAGAACACTCACGCCCAGGCAGGTATTCGACGCATGTATTCTTTCTTATGAACCAGGGTGCGATATCCTGGGGGGACGGGGGATTTCCACCCCACCAACAATCTTGACCCGAAAAATCCCCCCACCGAAAATTTCCGGGGGGGGGGAGTTTCTGTTATAACTAGGACTCGGAAGTTGAAGACCTATAAATTGCCAAAAAAGACATAAAAATACCTAAAAATATCAAAAAAAGAACCTAAAAACGGAAAAAAGAACGTATAAATGTGATCCAAATTAATTAATAACTTCAGTTTTAATTACATATTTAATGAATAAAAGAAATACCAAATTCTGGTAGTATGGAACACAGTGCGAAAAACTATATGAATGAAATGCATCTTCTTTCAGTCCAAAAATGTTTTTCTCTCGTTTCAGGGATCGTTCAAATGTACTTCCTTCTCTCTTCTTTTTTTCTTTACAACAGAAAGGATGTTTAAGAGGTGATGAACTGATGATGATTCGAATTGAGAATGGGCAGTAAAAACGTAGTCGAAAGAAGGTGAAGTTGCAAAAAAAAGCCGTTAAGACCGTAAAAAAGGCTAAAAAAACACCACTAAGCCAAAAACACCGAAAAAGGCAAAAAAGGACAAATAAAGCCCACCTTTTTCTGGCCTACAATAACCCACAATGAACATATTCCTCAACTTTCGAGCCTAGTTATAACAAACAAAAGATAAGCAATTACTTTTAATTTCAAATATACTTTACTAAGAATAATATCGAAAACACACACAAATTAGTGTAGTTGTGAGTATTGAATGATTTCTCTTTCAAGAGATCATTAACAAATTACATCAATATGCACAATAAAAGTAAAAGAAGAATGCAAGAAAATAATAACTATGAAATCTGATTGATTTATATTAATATAAAGCACAAACATACACATAATAAAACCACTTGAACTGAGGAGTAGAAGTGGTAAAAGTTGTAAGTGCCAAAAGCGAAAGTGTTAGGAAATCGCATCGTTCCGCACATCAGCCCGTAAGAACGTGCACACTAGTGACCTCTTTACACGCCCTTTGAACTACTTAGAGAGCTACCAGCCACATTTCACGTTTACCACATTATAAACCATGGCACATTTCACAGTTTAACGTGGAAAACGGTGTTTGTATTATTGTGGCACTTACAGCGTTTACCAATTTTAGTTAGTAAAGGAATTACATAGCTGCTTTGCAATATCTGATATGTATACAAGTAACATACCAATTTCCTTTATGTAATTAATAATAATAATAATATATTTTAATTGAGTAATTTATTTTTACGTTTAATAATAATAATAACACTACAAATATGTATATCGTATTATTTACACATATGTTTGTGGGGGAGGGAATTTGTAGATGAAGAACTTTCTCCCCTCCTCCCAGTTTTCAACGATTTCGCACCCTGTTATGAACGCATCTCTCTGTTCTGTGACTAGAATCAGAAGTAAAGATGGCGCCAGTAGTCCCTTGAAATATTAAACACGAATACGCGCTCATACATATTATACCTGGTGTTTCATAAATAATTGAGGCGTTACAAAAATGTATTGCAAGTAAACTATTGAACGTACGTTAATGAAAACAGTACAGAACGACCGAGGAACGCAAACAGTTTGTGCGCGTATGTTTTGTTAAGCTAAAAGTTCATAACCCTGCCGCTAGGCGACACTCAAATCGCCCACATCACTCATTGTATTGTGCAATGTTTTGGTCCCCAAGATCACCGGACCTTACACCGCGTGACTTCTTTTCGTGGGATTTCATCAAGGACAGGGTGTTCGCCTCACCGATGCCGCCTGATATCGCAGCCTTAAGGGAGCGTATCATCGCAGCGACAGACACTATCGACAGGTCCATGTTGATGCGAGTGTGGCAAGAACTAGACTATCGTGTTGATGCGTGCCGTGTAACCCCTCAATTATTTCTGAAACACCAGGTATATAAAGGCCCATACTACGACATTGGGTCATGAGAGAAAACCTTTTAAATTCAAATTTGCATATCATTACTGCAGTCGAGTGTCCATATGTGTGTGTGTGTGTGTGTGTGTGTGTGTGTGTGTGTGTATATATATATATATATATATATATATATATATATATATATATACACGAGGGTTAAGTCATAAGTCATGGCAACTATTTTTTTCTCGTGAACAGGTGACAACACGAAAAATCTAAGATATACGTTTGAAAGTGTCTGGAATGTACTTTCGGGAGAAGTACAGGAGACTCTTTTAGGGAAGAGGCAGAACACATGGCATTGGACCACAGTGTTTTATTTTGGCAGTTGACACACTCCACCCACCTCGCCACTGTTTGATAGGGCATGCCATGCACACCCAGTGTTTTCCGTAGCTCTGTATGGCATTCCCGTGCATTTCTGTCGTGGAGAACTGCTGTTTTAACGTACGAATGTTGCTCCTGCTTCATGGCCTCCATTTTCGAACGCTGCCACTCACCGACTGAACTTGGGTGCGTGTTTACTACCCCACCTTTGATTACATACACAATTTGGTGGCTTGTTTCGAAACATACACTTTCAAATGTATATCTTGTTGTCCCCTGTTTTCGAGAAAAAAATAGTTGCCATGACTTATGACTTAACCTCGTATATATATATATATATATATATAAACCTAAATATTAACTATGTAATAACTCTTTTTAGTTTCGAAAAGGTCATGGTTATTCTGTTACGATATTGGATGGCAGCGGAAATTGACGGCCTTAGACCTACATTTTCTTTACATTGTGCATTACACAATTTGTAAAGATAATTTCAGTACATCCATTTCCGACCAGCTGGAACCATATGCTCGGAGGGGGCTTGAATTTTAAAGGTAGCATTACATAGCTCGATTCTAGTGTGAGCGGATACACTGTGTTTGGCATATTTTGCATTTTAACCGTCGTCTTATAAGTTGTTCAAAGACAAATATGATAATCTGGGGGTAATTTTAATAGGGGGTTGCATACATCACTCGGGGGGTTTCACTAGTTTCTTACTGCTTTCAATTTCAATTTTTAATCTTGGCAAAATTTCAGGAGGGGCTGTAGCCCCATCTTTACTTCAATCGTCTCTATCCTTCCTCTTTAACGAAAATACTTTCACCAACTTTCTAAGTTTAATTTTTCCGATCATTAATAACACCCTTGGCTTTGAATGCTCAGTATTAGAACTCACGATTTCTTTATACGAAATGAGAAAAAAAAGAGACGCAGAAAGGTTGAGCGTTTATTGACGGTGCACGGGTTGTTTACGATACTGCTCTCCACGTGCAATTTCCTTCCGTCATTCCCGGAGGGGAAATGTTTCATTTCGTTTTCAATAACAGTTTCCTTCAAGAAATCCGGAGCAGTTCTGCGTGGATTTGACGGGAAATCAATCGGTTTTCACACAATTTACAAAGAAAACGAGAAAAAAAGGCAATCCCCGTGCGTTTACCTTGCGACGATCAAATTTCACGCATGATTATGAGGGGGTAGTGTCCCAACATTTGGAGGAGGGCCGAGGTATAGAAACTCTGATGTAAGGCTATATTTTTTTGGATTCCCGCTACAAGACAATGGACAATTTTAGTGGAAATGTAAGAAAGAGAAAACACGGATTTTTTTAGGGGAGAGAGAAAAGCGATAGAAAGAGAGAGAAATTTGAAAGTATAGGAAGAAATGAAGAGAAAAGAAAAATTAAAAGAAAGCAAAGGCAAGCGCGAGAGAGAAACAGGAAGAGAGGATAAGGGACAACGGAAAGAAACAACAAAAAGGAATAAAGAAAAAGGGAGAAAGAAGAAGAAAGGAGGAAAAGGAAGAGAAAGAAAGATAGCAAAGGGAAAGGAAAAAGAACAATAGATAGAGACAGAAACAAAGACAATCATGGAAAGAGAAATAAAAGTGAGAAATAAAGATACAATGGAAGAAAAAGAAACATAGGAATACAGCAAAGCAGAGGAAGAAAGAGAGACAAAAGGAGAAAGAAAGAAACAAGAGAGAGAGAGAGAGAGAGAGAGTCAGTAAAGGAGATAGACCCTTAGCAGAAACGTATGCTGAAAGGACTACATGTATGAAGTTCTTATAATTTCCGAAATGTTGGGCCAGCAGCGTGTTGACAAGAAGAAGTAATTGTTCCTTGGCAAGAAGTATGATTCCATGCTTTTATTCATCTTATAAAGGGTTTTGCAATAAGAATGATATGATTTTGAAATGAACGGGCAACTATGCTTCAAATGTTATAACTGTCACGAGTTGTCATTTGTGTTTAGTATACTGTGACAATTCATTATGGCTAAATAAACTCTTCAATAACGTTTGGTTAGTATCCAAAAATTTTATGAAAATAGACATTCTTTTGTGAATACTCAACGTGCACTTCGCGAAAACTATCGTCCACATAATCGCACTTCTGTGCTTGCTATTCGTCGAATCGTTGAAAAATTTGAAAGGAATTTTACTCTTCACGATGCGAAAATACCAACAAGAGGTCGAATTGCAAGAAGAGTAGAGAACATTGCTGCTGTAGGTCACTGTATGGTGTGGTTTATGGCATGGTGGCATAATCGGACCATTTCTTTTCCAAAACGAGGTAGGAGATGCAGTGACAGGGACTGGTGAGCGGTACCGATTGATGTTAACAGATTTTTTGTGTCCAAATTTAGATGAAATTGATTTGGAGGATATGTGGTTACAACAAGACGGTGCCACATGTCACACTGCTGATGCCTCTATCGACGTATTGCAAGAACAGTTTGGTGAAAGGATAATTTCAGGAAATGCGACTGTTAGTTGGCCTCCAAGAAGTTGTGATTTAACTCCTTTCGATTGCTTTCTGTGGGGTTATTTGAAATTATAGTCTATGCAAACAGGCCACGAACCCTTGATGCATTAAGATTGAACATCGAACGCTGCATTCGTGACATTAGCCCCGAGTTATTGCACAAAGTCATGGAAAATTGAGTTCATCGAATTCGCTCGTGTGAACGAAGTCGAGGTGGACACTTAAATTATGTGTTATTCAAGACAATATAATAAACTATGCTTCAATATAACAAGTTTGGTTGTATCTGAAATAGTTTTCATTTTATTTCATTGTAAAATCATATCGTTCTTATTGGAAAGCTCTATATTACGGTAAACGAAGAGAATTGAATGACAGAACGTTTGTCACCGCAAGTCTCGTATCAACAATCCAGTGCCTTTTTCTAGGAAAAGAGAATCCTTGCACCAACAGTAAGACGAACTGAAAATCTACGAATGTATCAAAGTTAATAATAAAAATTATTTTATTCTACGTTTCTGTGTGTGATACATACATTTATGAAAAATATGTGTCGCTGCAGCGTACGTTCCCAGAAAGAAAGAACGTAATAATACATGAAGAAGCCCGACAAGATTGCCTAAATACAGAAATGTAACGTATATTTATCTGTATATATACACCGTTAAGATAAGTAGAAACCCAAAATTTTGGGGTTGAACTTAAATCATAGTGTACAAATAATGCTGAATGCATTTGATAGAAAGATTGTTTGCAGGGTTGAGATTGGACGAAGAAACTATGATACATATTTTGTTATCTATCAATTGTGGGGCATATATTGTGAATGGGTATACTGAAACCAAAGCTTTAAAACCACAAATACAAAATGTCATTAAATGACATGCAGTCCAGGGTGTATTATTTGGAAGAGGGGTTAACATTTGGGTGTCTAACAAATAATCACCCTCTACATCTCCAGAAAGACAGAGAAATATGATAAGCGAGAGAGAGAGAGAGAGAGAGAGAGAGAGAGAGAGAGAGAGAGAGAGAGAGAGAGAGAGAGAGAGAGAGAAAGAGAATTAATGAAAGAGTGTAATAATATAAAAGAGAAGGAGAAATAAAAGCTCGAGAGGGAATACAATAAAGGATTAAATGAGTTATAAAAAGAAAAAGTAGTGAAAAATACTACAAAAGCAAGAGTAAACAAGAGGAAGTAGATCGTAAGACGTAGGAAGGAGGATGAAAATCTAGAGAAAGAAATATAGAAAAAGGAAAAAGAATACAACCAAAAGAAAGAAATTAATAATACGTAAGCAATTTCCACAAAAAAATAGGTGTTGGTGGTGGTGAAACTTCCCCATGTACACAAGCTATAACTTTCCATGAATCTTCACAAGCTTTTTCGCTTTTATACTCACACCATCACTGCAATGCACAATTGTACTCAACACCTACATTCTAATCAACAAAATCTACCCCCCTCCCCCCGGTAGCAGCCCTAATGGCTTTGGAAAAGAGAGGTCACAAAAGCAGGGCAAACAATTCATGTTTATGTGTGTGTGTGACATAAAAAAAAGACAGGGTTAAAGGGACGTGGTAGGGAGGGTGAGAAACACGAGCTTAGAATAAAAGGAGAGAAAACTGCAATTTCCGCATTCTCGCAGTCATTTGTTTGTTGCTATTGATGTGGAGACAGGAGCGCCGGCACCGCCCTCCGCCCTGGCCAATTTCCTTAATAAGCTTTACCGCTTCATTTCCGGTAGGTGTTAGCTGGACGCGCTCCGAATTTTCATTTTTTTTTTTTTTTTTGGCCCAAATCGACTGTGATGCGGATCTCGGTTCTTCCAACTGTGGGTGTTTTACAGCCGTTTACAGGCGGAGCTTTGATACGGAAAACTGAAAATATTAAACACCAGCTTGAGTCTTTTACGGCTCGGAATCACGAAATGGTTGAGAATCGTCGCGATGGTGGGTTCTTCATACTTATACAAATAGCCTCCGTCAGGATTCTTTAGAATCATTTGTAATGGAGCAAGAATATACAGGTGTTGGACAAAAATATGGAAACACCTGCGAAGAAAAGCTGGAATGCTGTAGCTAATAACATGCAGGACCGCCTTTAGCTACCAAAACGGCCTGCAGTCTCCGAGGAATGGCCGTACAAGTCCTGGATGGTGGATAATGGGATCTTGCACCATTCTTCTGCAAAACATGGTCACAACCCTTCTCAGTGTCCGTCTGTCCCTGTCACTCAGTGTACATTTTCGTCCACGCAGGTGTTTATCTGATGATGTCTTTCCGGACACACTATTATGTCATCATGATCTTGGAAATTACGCCAAATAACATGGCTACTTTGGTAACAGAGGCGCCTGCAAGGCTGGCACCAACAATTCGTCCTTTTTGAAACACTGTCAGCTCGGACATGATTCAGTATCAACTGCACTGCACGCTATCTGCAGCGCAACTGTCGACTCCTACCAGTCCATCAGGGTCCTATCTCAAAGCGCAAAACAAAAGAATGTCGCACCGTGTCCGATTTTAAGTGGAAAAATTGCGTTGATATCACCCGTTCTGATGTCGTGGTGTTTCCATATTTTTGTCCAACCCCTGTATATCTCTCTCACATATATACACACACAAGCTACACAGAGGGAGAAATAAAGAGACAAGGGAAAGAAATGTGAAAGAAAGTAAGAAATAAATAAATAGGGCAAGATAGATAGAAAGGAAGGGATAAAGAAAGCGAGAGAAACGCAAAAACAAAGATAGATTGATTGATTTGCTTTCTGTGCCACTTTTGGCCAATTTGCGAAGATGTGAATGAGTAATGACGAAACTGATGAATGGATACTCTCAAATATCCATGCTCAGGCAAGGATTCAAACCCGGAACCCCCTGGCGTCGTAGCGCGATGTGCTAACCACTCTGCCACGGGGGCCGGAAAAACAAAGATAGAAAGGAAGCAGGAAGAAAGCGTGAGAAACAACAACAATGAGACAGACAGGCAAAGAGAATTCCGTTTCTAACTAAAGACTACTCTTTGCATTAAGAAAGCGTCGATTGAATAAGTTCTGGAGATATAGAACAAGCAGAAAGCAACTGCAACACAACAGAATCTCCAGATTTTAGCAATGCCTCCATTACATGTTCTGGCGTAAGCTGCTGATGTCCCATTGAAACAGCCGAGACATGCGCTTGTTGGATAGCAGCTTTCCATACATGCTAACTTTTCTCATTTGTAGCTCAAAATTTACTTCAGACACTAACTTCAGATTGCCTAAACAAATAGTTGCATTTATCTGTCTTCAATTATCTTTCCGGCTCTAATTGACGCACACCGAGACGTGTCAACAGACCATTTCCGGCGTCTCAATGGGCGATAGATAACCTGCAGGCTTCTGGCACGGAAATTCCCGCTTCGGTTCCGCGCGCTTCCCTATAGTGGGCGTCACATCATTTGATTTCAATAGAAGCAGACAACAGAACTTCTGTTGCATTCTGTTGTCGCGTTTCTCTGTCTCAGTGGGCGTTAAGCTTTACACTAGCTAAAATCAGCCGACCTCCGCGGAGAGTGACTAGCACAGCGCGTTGCGATGCCGGGGGATCAGGGTTCGAATCCCCATGAGCGTTCTTTGTGAGTGTCCATCAATTTCACCATATCATCACACGTCCTCATCGTCGCGATTAGCCCAAAGTGACAGAAAAGCGACGTTAAATAACCTAATTCAATCAATCAATCCCTTTTCCTATCTTTTTCTTCTCTATTCCATTTATCTTTCTCTCTTCTGACTTGTTTTATCTATCTCGTGACTAATCTTCATTTTCTGCTGCCTCTTTCCGCTTTCTCTAACCTAAACGCATAATATTAATATAAACTAGCTGATTGCCCGGCGTTGCCCGGGTGTTTATTTATCCCAATCTTCTATTAGACAGGAATATAATGAATCTAACTAAAGTGTAAAATGAACTTGAAGTTGAACGGCATTGGGAGTGTCACTATTCATCTCAGCGGCCCCGAAAACTATGGATTCCACATTAATATCGGTCGTTTTACATGTCACCCCTTCCCACCCCCACCCCTAGGTGTGCCAGGGGTGTCTTTTAGTTGAATGGCATTGGGAGTGTCACTATTCATCTTAGCGACCTCGAAAACTATGGATTCCACACTAATGTCGGTCGTTTTCCATTATTTTTACATGTCCCCCCTTCCCACCCTCACCTCTAGGTGTGCCAGGGGTGTCTTGGAGTTGAATGGCATAGGGAGTGTCACTATTCATCTCAGCGACCCCGAAAACTATGGATTCCACACTAATATCGGTCGTTTTACATGTCACCATTTCCCACCTCCATCCCTAGGGGTTCCAGGGGTGTCTTGGAGTTGAACGGCATTGGGAGTGTCACTATTCATCTTAGCGACCCAGAAAACTATGGATTTCACACTAATATCGTTCGTTTTTTAGTATTTTTACGTCCCCCCTCCCATAGGGGTGCCAGGGGTGTCTTACCCCCACAGTATTTCTTTCGAGATTGCAAGTGATACGTGTACCAAGTTTGGTTGAAATCGCTCCAGGCGTTCGAGAGTTATGCCGGAACAAACACACACACACATACACCCACACACATCCATTTTTATACAAGAAAGAAGATATCTGATTGGGAAGTTAAAGATTATGTTTCTAGGTTATCTATCTGACTGCTTCTCACTATAATATTTATCCCCTCCTTGTTCTTTGTTTCCGATGGTGATTTACCCCTTTACAGCAGGGCGAACACTTTATGATCGCTTTCATCACAGGAACCACTTGGCCGTGGGACACAATGGAGGGGAAGGGGGGAGAGAAGACAAAAGAACAGAGATTGAGCGATCCACATCAGATACCCCCATATTGTCCGCTTCCCCGATACCATTCGACGATAAATCAGAGTGATGTGTGCGGTTCGTGACTTTCAAGCGTATGTCTTTTGTTTCCGAGGTTAGTCGGGGTCCTCCGCAGAAAGATGGCTCTTTTGCTTTCTCCGTCGTTTTTTTTTTCTCGGGGTTCGCCGTAAATCAAGACACTGTGGCCCGAAATAACTCCCCGGGCTCGTTATTAAACAATGCTCTTCAACACTTGAAGACGTCCCTTTAGTCGACTGGAACCAGCTCTCCTCCCGCGGTCTGTAATAACGTTATAATTTCTCCTTTCGAATGGGGTCGTGGCATATGTTTTCTGGATGCACGAAATTATATCCGAGAATTTTGTTGGTTCAGTGTAAATTTGCCTCGATCTTAGCGCTTTGAGAATGGTGGTTTCGTCAGTGGCGTGCCCATGGAGGTAGGGACAGTGGCGGCGATTGGGTTCGAAAACTGGGGGGGAGCATGGTGCCAAAACTTGGGGGACAAAGGCAGTTTTAATTCCCCTTGGTTTAACATAGTGCGGTGGCAAAAGAAGCGAAAAGTGGGGGGCACAGGGGGGTCGTACTCCCTCCATTTGACTTTGCTTTCGTTTTAAAAAAAATCGAATCAACAGCAATGTAAAAATGAGTGCTAAAAAAAAGGAAAATATAAGCCGTTCACAAGGTCTCATTGGGTTATGAGTTTAATTCTGCAAGTCAACTATTCTGTCTAACAGTTCTGCAGTCCCAATACTTGCAGAGCGTTTCGTGAAACGTTAAGTTGAGACCATGTTTCCATCAACTTGACATTATGCTTCAATTAAACAATGGATTAAATAATTTAACTTCTACAAAAATGGGAGAGGAAAGAACAGTTTACAGGACTCTTGATTGGGAACCTGATGGTAAGAGATATTCTCATAATTGACATAAAAGTGGCATATTAATATAGAAAAGAAGGCGTTTTTAAAATAAGAAGAATATGGAATGCTTCTTTTAATGAATGCATTTAAACATAAAGGCTACAATAGAATTTTATAAAATAAAGTAAAGCATGTTTTTGCATTTTAGTTTCTTGTTGATAATGCTCTTCTAAATTGTCAGTAGGCTATGTATATTCTTCATAACATATACCGCCCGTATACCTTCCACTACAGCCCTGCTGTCTGCGTATCATAACATTTTCATGGAATATTTGTGGTACTCTAATATTTACCATTGTGGCTACAGCCCACTGTAATGTTCTTTTTTGTTACTTGTCTTGTCTTGCTCTCCGTTCGATTCCGTGTTCGCAAGGCTAAATGCATAATTGTTATACAAATAACTACATATGCGTCTAAAACAGTGCATTTTAGATTACTCTACTTCCAAGAGGAAATACTGCTACAACGTATTCGAGTAACTTGTCTTGTGTTGACTTGAAATATCTTAATTCTTCAAAACAAAACTTCCTACATCGTTGTTTATCTTCCACTTAACTTTCTTTCGGATTATATTTGCGACAGGTTATCAAAATTTTATATTCCACTGAGATTTCTTGTATTTTGATTTCTAAGAATGTGGTACGATATTGTTTTCTTATATGTTGTATTGTCTTTATTATTTTGCTGAAGAGTTAGCGCCATCTTTACTTATTTCTTACACTCATCATATCTTCAGAATCAAACGTATAAAGTGTTCAAGTAATGAATATATCAAAACTTGTATTATCACATTTTAAATATTACTAGTGTTTTAATTTGATGTATCATATTGTGATGATAACACCATTAAGCCTTGTTTCCATGATATGAAAAACTCAATATGGTGACCAAGGCAGAAATTTATTTTATTATAAAACATAAACTGAACGTAACGTTTCAACCTTCTTGCAAGGTCTTCAGACTCTGCACCAAGTGCAAATGTAACAAGATACAAAAACAGGACGATATATATACACAAAAATTACTGCCCTCCAGACTATTACATTCTCGCAGGTGGCTTTCCCTTGTCAACTGTACTTTCACCTGAAAGAGAATGTGGTTGGACTCCTTATCTCACGCGCTCTATTCCCTTCATTCTTCTTCCTTCTTCTCTCCTCTTTCTCTTTTGTCCTTTCCACTATTTCTAACACCTTCTTCCATTATTTGATTAACTTCAGTCCCACATTCCAGTTCATTGTGTCTTCTTCACCTTCCTTCTCTATTTCCTTGGCCTCCTTCCATTTTCTCACTAGTATTCTCTTCTCCCTTCCTATCTGCTTAGCCTCATCCCACTTTATGTCATGTCCTGTTTCTCTCGTGTGTTTAAATATCGCATTTCTCTCTCCCTTAAGTCGTTCATCATCCCTATGTTGTTTCAACCTGTCTTTCAGCCTCTAAACGTTACGTTTAGTTTATGTTTTATAATAAAATAAATTTCTGCCTTGGTCAGCATATTGAGTTTTTCATATCATATTATGAATACAAAAGTTTCTTATGAAGTTACTCTTCAGTATAGTACGGAATTACTTTATCTTCATATAACAAACTTTTAGAGGAACTGCTATAAAATAGCCTTTTGTGTTCGACAGCATCTGAATATAATTTACAATGTATATAGCGTACCAAACATTGTAGAAAAGTAAAGTGCTCCCCTGTGCTTTGCACCACGCCATGAAGGCGTATAGGGGAGTGTGGACTTAGGGCCCCACACTTTCTTGATCACGGCCGAAGGAGGTGGTGATGTGATCAGCAGTACACCCCTGGCTGCCTGTAGTCCCAGAGTTTCCTACAGTTACCCACTTTATACGAAGCTGGGTGGGCGCCGGAGACACTTGAACAAGTTTAAAAAATCCCGGTTCTCCCCCTCCGGGAATCGAACCTGGGTCTCTCGCATGGTAGTCAGACGCCCTTACGACTTAGCTAACACTTCTCCTAAAACATTGAAGTAGATGTGAAATATATTTACTTGAGAAAATAATGGAAAAAGAAGAACGGAATAACCAGCGGCGTACCCAGAATTTTCGAAAGGGAGGGGTTTTCTACACCTTTCCTGGTAGTCAGATCTCATTTTGCTATATTTTCCTACCTTGACGTTCTTTTTTTCAGAAATACTGGGCCAAAAGAGGGGGGGGTGAACTATATCAACCGTGAAAAGTCATTGAATTGTCCACATACAGTGAACAGAAATCCTTGTAATGCATGAACGGGATTTGTGTTTAATGCAGTAAACGATCCAAGGCATTGAATGGAACACCTTGATGCTTGTACAAATCCTTTCATTTTTCTTACTTCACGTCTCTTTTCTAACTCTTTGGGATGATCGTAACGATGAGGATGAATGATGATCGGAACAAAATTGACAAAGAGATAATTACAAAAGAGCATTTGGACCATGAACTGGGCTCGAACGTCGAATCTTTTTTGGAGAAAATGAGAGTTAGTCACAATAACGGTGCAGAAAACTGACAATTGATGCATTTTATAATGCATAAAATTAGGGATGTGACGAAGCTGAAAATTTACCGATGCCGATGTACTCACTGATAAATTTTGGAACCGATACCGTTGCCGATATTTAACCGATTCCGATAAATAAGATTATTAAACAGAAATGGGATGTTACTTTCAGCATGACAAAAAAATAAATTTGCTATGTACATTTCTATTGCATATCATATGTATATACATATATATTCTCAAGAGATGCGAATGTACAATTTGCATCTACAAAATGAACCTTTAAGAAGAACATGGATTCTCAAGAGATTAAACATTAGTACACAAGCAGTTCTTTGAAATGCAAAATGAATTCCTGTTCTGCCAGATTCAACTTCAGAAATACGAGATTTGGAAGCACTTCAGGAAGTAACTACTCCTTCTCTTATCGCAAATCTGTTCAGCAACACTGAACACTCAATCACTGAATACTGATGCAAGTATTCTGATGCCCAAGTATTTACTCAGCACTTGCTTCAGGTTTGAATAATCATTTTTGAATTTCCTATACAACAGCAATGTACTGTTTTATTTCCGATTTATAGTTAGGTTGATCCTCTGAATGAGAGTTTGCAATAATTTTATTACAAAAACTCTACAATAATGACGAATCATAACCAAATTTTCAATAAATCTTACAAAACTAGAATATAAAACTTATTATAAGGTATAAACATGGTATAATCTGTAACGGTTTAAATATCGGATATTTGCCGATTCCGATACCGATGCCGATATATCAATTTCTGCCGATTTTCATACATCTGTAATCGGCTTCGGCACATCCCTACATAAAATGAATATGATGAATTTACTTTTAGGCGTGTATAGGTAGCACGATGATCATATATCAGCTGAGGCTTCATAGCCATATACTGCCTTATAAGGTCATGACAAACCTTCCATTTACCTCCACGTTACTGCGGCAACATTAACATTTTCCAATGGGAATACGAAGACACGCAAGAAAAATCTCCAATGTCGCATATACCCATTACCCCCAAACTCGCCCTTAAATGTTGGCGAAATCGCAGTTGGCAGCCTTTATATCCCATTGGGTATGTAAATCCCCGGACGAAGCTTTGAGCGGAGGAGCGAGGAAAACCCAGGGGTGCCATTCGACGCGCTGTCTCCACCTCCTCTGATGCGAGAAGCCTGTCTCTTCCCTCCGCGGGGTCGCGGTAATGGATACCGTCAAGTGGCGCCCAACGTGGGGCCATCAGGAGTACCTAGTTTCGCCGCAAGGGGGCAACACGCTACGCCGGAGGGACTGGAACGCAATTTGGAAAGCGCCAAACCGAAAAATTTGGCCAGGGTGCGACCAGTATTTGTATTTCGTTCGCTTCTGTTTTAACCTTCCATTTCACACTTCTTCATTCAGAACGTTAATTTAACACGAATGGTACAAATGACGAAACCACGAGAGAAACTTTGGATTGGAATACTAATATTAACCAAAAGGTAACTCGATTAAACAAACACTCATTAAACCTAAGCAGAATTGTAGTTTAGGAATTCTTAGGTTAGAAGGGTCAAATTTAGAGCTCTTAGTATTTAGTTTTGGCCTTTGTTGCAAATTTGGTGTGCCCCGCACCAGACCTACATACATATATATAGGAGCTTGCTTCGAGCGCATCTGCCTTTACTCGTGTATGAACTACTGACATTTTACCTTTTACAAAGTGTGCATCAAATAAGAAAAATTGTGCTGGTGTTTAAACTATATCCTACAAAATCTACTTGCAATTATAAAACTACCAAAAGGTGTCACCAATGGTCCCTTTTTGTACATTACTTAAAATGTTCTACCTAGCTATTGAGCTTCGAAAACCTAACTCTTTACATATTTTTTAAATTATTTATTACTTACAAACGCTACCTGGTGAAAAAAAGTTTAACATTAGCAGGAATCGAATTATTCTGAAAGTTACGGACTTTTTACGCAATTTTCGCCAAAATGTAAATTGTAAATATTCCAACTACTAATTAATACTTTGTCTGCTTGCAGTGTAGGATTGCATTACAATCAAAATATTTTTTAAAAAAGTTACCAGAAAGATCTACAGAATTTACTATGTTAGGCTTTAGTTGTCTGCAAGAATCTATTAAACACATTTCGTACAAAATGTTCTAGCTCCTTTTTCTGTTTTGAAAACTTTAGTACCTTATAAACTTATAACACTTTATAATTAACTGTAAGCAACTTGTGAACGTTTAATGCTCACAGGGCTAGAATTACTATTTTCATAGTATTATAGATGAAGAGTTTTAATAAATATCACAATCTGAAGAATCCCATTCAGCACACACGAGTCTGAAATCACCTAATTCCTCAGATATTCAATAGCTATTGATATCGAACGGATATCCAGGAATATCCATTAGACATCCAATAGATATCTCTTCGATGTCCACATGTCTGTCAAAGAGACATTCATTAAACATTCTGCAGTTATTCCGAAACCCATGCAATAGTTCAGCATATGTTCTACTTGGGTTGCAAACCCAATATTAATATGGTACCTGCCACAAAACTTTGAACTACTACCCTTCGTACCCTTCAATAATATCCTGTATCGTATTCTTTCCCAAAATCAGTCTCATGGAAAAACATTGTTTCTACATTGAACAATTAATTAATTCTCATAATTTCCTGTGTGGAAGAAAACTATGAAAAGTATTGAAATATGTTTCAATGTATGAAGCTTCACAATGCAGAAAACTCGATGTTAATATCTTACAATTTGTATATTATAAGCAATCCACATTTAATATTCCACGATATTTGAAATGCTTTCTATTATCGTTCATATAGTGTGATATATCCTTAGTTTCTGTATTACTAAGTGTTCTTTCGTCTATTGTATCGTTTCAGGAATCTTTTCTATGATGTCATCACAGTGGTACCAGATGTCTTTGCTGGTTGTAGCAACAGCTGCGGTGATGTGGTGCCAGGGAGCCTGCGCTTCGTGTCCCATCAACTGTAGCTGCGAGCTGGACATACGCGGAAGAAACCAGGTCCTCTGCAACCGCGGCGGGATGGTCGGCACAATACCCGTCCGCTCCATGGACAAGGACACCGAGGTTCTCATGATTACGGCACCCTCGGATAATTCCAACGACCTCACAATAGGTCCTATCTTCACGGACTTCAACCGCCTGGAGGAGATACATATCGTCGAGTCGAATATACCTGCAATCGGTCGGCACTCCTTTTGGGGAGTTATCACCTTACGTGTTCTCAATCTTACTCAAAACAATATCTCTCAAGCGCATGACTATAATTTCCGTGGCCTTGGCAACCTTCTGGAACTGCATCTCGACGACAACAACATCGAGTCTATTCCTAGCGGGGCGTTCAGGCACCTGCAGGAGCTTAGAGTGCTCACGCTGGCCAGGAACAAGATCACAGAACTCGCTCCGAGGCTTTTCTTGAAGCTGAGTAAGCTGCAGTATCTTGATCTGAGTGGGAACGAGATTGGAGAGCTGAATCCGGAGATGTTCAAGGATGTCCAGGAGCTTAGGACTTTCAAGTGTCAAGGTTGCGGCCTCTCCAATCTTAACACACTCATCTACAAGCTCCTGCCTGATCTGGAAATATTGGATCTCAGGGACAACCAGTTCAAGTACATAGCCTCGGATGAGTTCAAGGACTTGAAGCATTTGCAGTATCTTCATCTGGATGGTAACCAGCTTCCGGTTATCCTCGATCGTACCTTCAGCGGCCACAATCTTCATGCCCTCACGATCAGCAGGAACAGAATTGCCAAAGTCACCGCCCTGGCGTTTGCAAACTTCACCGTGAAGCACCTGGACTTGTCGTACAATAAGCTCGACAGGTTGGAGACTGAGACCTTCACGCCATTGGCGGATTCCCTGCGCCGGTTGAATCTTGGCGGGAACTCTCTCCCGATTGGAGATGTGAAGTATGTCCTCCACGGTTTGCTGAAGCTGAGGGAACTGGAGCTTCCGGATATGAACCTTGCCGAGCTTCCTCTTGGGATCTTCGTCTTCCACGAGCACCTGAGATTCCTGAATCTCTCCAGTAATCTCTTCACCCACTTCCCGGCACAGATATTGTCTCCACTGCCTCGGCTTCACGAGCTGGACTTGTCTAATAATATCTTCCGCGGGTTAGACGAGCGGCTGCTGGCCAAGTTTGATCAGATGAGCAACCTGAAGATAATCCACTTGGAGGGAAACCCTTGGTCGTGTGATCTGTGCCATATAATCCCGATGCTGAAATGGCTGAATCGAAGCTCGCTCTTCAAGAAATCTTGCGAGAGGCCCCTCAGCAGCAGCTGCCTACGATGCACCACCCCGTACCTCCTGAACGGTCGCCGCTTGATGACGCTGAATCCAGGACACTTAGGATGGTGCGGGGAGGAGAGCGCCGCACCAAACATCCTCCCGGACGACTCTCAGCTGGGCATCATCGTTGCCTGCGCGATCGCCGTTCTCTTACTCATCACCGTCATCATCATCGCCATCATCTACAACCGCCACGCCGCTCACTACTACACCCACGAGGAAGACAGGGCGGAGCAGGAAGCCATCTTCGAGAACCCGGCGGTGCTTGACGAGAACGGCGACCTGCGATTCAAGGACCGGAAGGAGAAAAAGAAAGTTTCTATAGCAACCATCGACGAGATCACGAAAGACCCGGAGCTGAACCACACGACCGTGAAAGTTAACGGGCAGCAGACGCTCACGAACGGGACCTGAGACCTGATCCCTGATGTCGCGGACATCGGGGAGCTGTCACCCAATCTCGCGGACACTCAACTATGATCTTGACGGAAGTTGTGGGGAGAGCCATCTTGCGGTGGAATAATAGACTTTACAAATTTTTAGCCACGGAATTACTGAAGTTCCAGTACTGTTAAGTCCCAGTGAAAGTAAGCCAAAATAAGTTTCGGGGTGTTGTATGTCTTGTGCAAATATGCGTGCGTGCGTGTGTGTGTGAAACTTAAAGTATAAAAACCAGTACAATCATGATGTGAACGATGAAACTAGTTGGAAAAACTTGCCAATATCTGTGGCTCAGAGTGCATCAACAGTGCGCTCACATTGTTGAACAACAATTAAAGACTGCATTGGTGAACGAGAACTGTCGCTTAGCGATGTAAACGAAGTCAAAGCGAAAAACCAGGTAATGGAGGAACTTAAATTTGCCTGAAGGCTCCAAAACTTGTGAATGCATTTACAGATACCATATGTGTTGAAGATTTGATAGATTAAGCGCTATAGCAGAAAAGTTACCATTTTAATACATTTACAACTATGAAAACTTTATTAGAGACAAAACAAAGCAGAGGTAACAACAATATTTGCCCGAACATATAGCATATCACCAGCGGAAGAAGAAGTGCAGTTGGGTAAACAATTGGTAAATTTCTTACTTGATGTGAAGGTTTGGATTAACTAATTTTGCTCTTCAGAACATTTCAAGTATAATAATGCAGGATGCTTGTACACTTAATTTTGGGTTCCAATAGTTCAATGGAATAATCAACAAAATAGAGGTTATTTATGTTCCCGCATATGATATTCCAACTACTTGTATAATAACATGTCGAAAGACAGAAACAAAATATGTGCTGATATTTTCATTCAAGAATATAGTTTAAACATTTATCTTTAAATAAGAATTGTGTTGTTATGTAGGCTTATGTTTCTTACTGTAGTAATAAATTATACTACCGATTACCAACCAATCGTTTTGTTAATAAAGATTGTAGTGCTACCTTTATACATATATCTCATCATAGTATCGTGTGCCATCAACTATCATTGCTTGCTGCAATGTAATTTTGTAGTTATTTCGAATACAATGTTTTATAATGTTACATAATATTGGTGTGTTTTGCTTGTAGATGTGCAGTTTTAAACGGAAACTAAACATGAGTCAAAAGTTTTCCGATTAAAGGTCCCATCCAGTGATGTGCGTCTACGCGTAAACAACGATAGTTTACATTCTACACGTAGACAATTTTATACACGTAAATGACGTAATCTATGTAAACAACATGGCGAAAGGTGATAACTTAGTAAAGGGCGCAGTGGAATTAAAAGAAAATTATACTGCGTATCAGTTGCTGATGTGTGAGGAGAACTTTTCATAGTCTTTCTTCCAAATTCAAACAATTTCTCACCTAGGAAAAAACCTAAGATAGGAAATATTCTAGTGTTTTATTGGAAAAATACTAATTTTGCCTCACGACTGCCATCTGTTGTTTCTTTTGCATACTATTTATCTTCTTCTATAGTTGATAATAGAAGAGAAAAGAAATTTTGTTGTAAATAGGATTTTTTTCAGTTCGTTAGGAACCAATATAGTTGAAAATGTCACTTTCTTTTCATAAAAGCCTTGAAAATTAATTTTAATGCACTTTAGATTGTCTACGTAGTCTATGTAAACTACAACCCAATGTAATCTACGCGTAGATTACGTGTAGACAACGCATGTAGACGTAAACTTATAGTCTACGGCACATCACTGCACATCTGTAAACGAAACACAACAATATTATGTAATATAATAAAATATTGTATTCGAAATAGTAACTACAAAATTAAATGCGGCATGAGTGCAAACTGCAAATAGGCTGTTGTTTATTTATTGATTATTTTTTGTGAAATAATTATATTTACTACTTTTGGTAGAGTACCATTACTATTATATGGATTAAAAATGTTTATAGCTCAATAGCTGGTGGCACACATTACTACGATGAGAGATATGTATAAAGGCAGCACTACAATCTTTATGAACGACACGATTGGTAATCGATTGTAGAACTTATTACTGTAATAAAAAAATATAAGCCTATATTTAGACAACACTACAATTTTTATTGATTATACAATCCGTTTTTCGTTCTACATCATTTCAAAGCTTATTTTGCATTTGTTTAAAGTCGGATTCAGAGGATATCAGAGGATTTAAATCTTAAACTATATTCACTAGTAAGTACGAGAAAATTCTAAATATCTTGTCCATAATGTGCAAGCATCCTGTGTATTTCTGATTGTTGGTCTGACGATAATGCAACTGAAATGACATCATATGTCTAAGGGACCACAAAACAAAAATACACAAGCCTTTTTTGGGTTATTACTTTTCCGTAAATAAAATCGTCAATGAAATAAAGAAGAAAAAGAAATGAATTATGTATTCTGTGGTAAATACACATGAAAAAAATCGTTAGGTGAAGAAATGTTTGTAAACATTAGCTGGCTTATTTTATAATGATCTCTACTCAGAAAAAAATATGTGAGAAAAGCTTTATTTGCTCCTTAGTGTAAAATGCCGACTTTGCATTCGTGCCAAGCGGGACAAACATGATACGCAGGCTTTTTATCGTATGTGCTTGTAATTTAGTCATAAGTATTTTTTTGCCAAATTTTCGAAGTGCATTTCACGGAAAAAAAGGAATATATATAATAGAAGTTTTAAATAAACAATTTAATTTTTCAGAATGTTTGCTTATTGCTTATTTTACTTCTAAATGAACTATTTTGAAAGTTATAATTGTTAAAAAAGTTTGGAGGGCATTTTACAACCTTTGCGAAATATTATCAGAAGTAACGGGGTGTTTAGGAGTTGATGAGGGACTTTATCCACGCAATTATACGTATTAATATAAAATAATAAAATTACATTCCATACTAGATAAATTGCAGAATACATAACAAGTGGTTTACATTTGTACAGTGTCTCTCAAAAGTTTTAGGACAACGACATTTTAAACTAGGCAACCCAATTTACACAAGCCGTTGGTGGGTTGCGTGCAGAGTTAGGCTCAATTTCAGGGTTGCCACATGCACAATAGATATTTATAAAATACGCGAAAGAAATATAAACAAGTATAATTGTATGAAATTATTAAAAATATCACTATTAAATCGCAAATGACAAAATTCTTTCTGAAAGAAAAAAATAGGTTTTCTAGTATTTCATCGCTGATGAGTCTACAGTAAGGAAAAGAGGTGAGTGGAAACGAAAGGTTACAAAGAAGAGGAGAAAGAGAAAGCGAAAGGAGAAGAGGAAAAGTAGAGGGGAGAAGAAAGATAGGATAGACGAGGAGAGGAGATGTAGTTAGGAGAATGGAAAAAGATTCGAGGAGAGATGAGGAAAAAAGAACAAAGCAGAGAAAAGAGGAGGAAAAAGAGAGGAGAGGAGAGGAGAGGAGAGGAGAGGAGAGGAGAGGAGAGGAGAGGAGAGGAGAGGAGGAGACGAGAAGAGGGAAGTGGAGAGTAGAGTAAAGGAGAGAAAAAGAGAAGAACGAAAAAAGAGAGAATAGTGCAGTGGAGTCGGAAATCTAAGACAGGAAAGGAGATAAGAGTAGAGAAGAGTGGGATGGAGAAAAGTAGGGAAGGCGATATGAGATAAAAGCAGAACAGAAAGAGGGGAGAGAAGAAGGAGAAGGAACTGGAGAGAAGAGGTAGTTGCAGAAAATATCGTCTGAGCGTCAAGAATGGATGCATTGGTCAAAGTATCGACATGAAACATTCAATAACATTTTGAAATGTATTGGAGAATATATTAGATCGGTGCGAAATGCCTTTTGGCTGAGTTCAGAGCAAATTAAAATCTTCCATGTAAGATCTTTGATTTTACCTGCGATTACACCACTAAAAAAATGAACGTAATTTTTAGTATTTATAAGAATTATTCAATTTTTATCAACTTCTCGGTTCGTTGAAATGGAGATTTTGTAATTCAATATTTCCCCTCGCCCCATCGTTAATTCCAAACTGAATCATTCCATTTCACACGGCGTGGACAATGAACACAATGGGATGGGTCTAAAACTTACGAAAATTTTCTGTCATTGAAAAGGTTTGAACCTACGACCATCAGATTGACAATCCTGAACGGTGGCCACTACCCTACAAGCTTTCGCTCTTTAAGCCAGGTAGAAGGAGCTGACCAATGTGAAATGTAGATGTAACTCTCCTGTATGTAACGTGCAAACAAGTATTGTTTTTAACAAAGAAAACGAAAGTAGTACGACTCGGCGAAAACATTTAATGGAGAATTGCACATGGTGAGAACTTTTCATTCGATATCTGCGGAGGTATCCTTGCATTGAACTCAAGTGGGAAAAGGGGTAAAATTAGCATGTCCTGAATTGCCACACATATAAATAGTTATTTCATTAATATTTGTCAATGTCTTTCAAACAGTACACAATTATCGTTAGAGTATCATAATTCACGATCTTATATATAAAAATATCCCGTTGAACGTGTGTCAATTCATTTATTTGTTTATTTTTTTATATAAATTTCATATGAAGAACAATGTAGCCACTATATACTGCTATTACAAATAATGTTACCATGCTCTTGTTTAATGGAAGGGATTCTTTTTTAAGGAACATCTAGTATGGAGGATCGAACGTGGGACCGCAATGCTTTCAAGAACTCTAACCAATACACTACGCCCTTTGTTTTCTTGGAGCTACAGTTCCTAATTATTCTGTCGCCTCAATATTGTAAATGTTATCTGCAAAAAAGAAGTTAAATACTCAGATATAGCTCTGTACTTTTAGAATTACTTTATACACATGCATTTGAAATTTAACTCTGCATTTCTTTCTTCGTATTAGTATATCTAATCTTGTGAATACAAGGGTCGTTCAAGGTTGACCGGGATTTTCGTACGTAAAAAATCGATGAATAGCCGGATCATGATGAAACGTGCGGGTGACGTAATGTATTCTTTCGAGAGTAACTAGCGCCCGGCATGACGTATTTCGCGCATGCGCAGCAGTTGCAGCGAACATGGCGGCAAGCAGTGTGTCTGTGGCTGTGGAGCAGCGGTGTGTAATCAAATTTCTCGTGAAGGAGAAAGTGAAACCAGCTGAGATTTTCAGACGATTGCAAGCACAGTATGATGAACAAACGATGTCGGGAACAGGAGTGTACGAATGGTGTGAGCAGTTTCGCGAAGGACGGGAGCTGGTGACAAATGAAGCGCATGGACACATTCGCCCAACTGCAGTCACACCAGTGAATATCGCACGTGTTGAGCAAATGATTCTTGAGAACCGGCGAGTAACAGTGCGGGATATTGCTGCCGAGGTGAATATCAGTGTCGGGAGTGTTGAGACAATCATTCACGACCACTTACGCTTCCGCAAAATCTGTGCAAGGTGGGTTCCCCGCCAGCTGACATTCGATCAGAAGTGGACACGCAGGACGGTCTGTGGACAGCTTCTGAATCGGTTTCGAGCAGAAGGTGATGAATTGTTGCAATCCATCATCACGTGTGATGAAACATGGTTGCACAATTCAACCCCAGAGACCAAAAGACGCAGCATGGAGTGGCGGCATACAGGTTCCCCGCCTCCCAAGAAAAGCAAAACGCAGCCGTCCGCTGGAAAGATCATGGCAAGTGTCTTCTGGGACATGAAGGGCGTTATCCATGTGGATTTTCTGGACAAAGGGAGCACGATTAATGCCCAGTATTACTCCACATTGTTGAGTGGTGCTGTACGAAAGTCCATTCGCAAGAAAAGACCTGGGATGTTGTCTGGAAATGTCATTCTTCTCCATGACAATGCCCGCCCTCACATGGCCAATGTGACAACAACAACTCTGGCCGACATGCGCTGGGAAGTTCTGCCCCATCCTCCCTACAGTCCGGATTTAGCTCCCAGTGATTATCATTTGTTTGCACCCCTTAAAGACCATCTGGGAGGGAAGAAATTCACGACAGACGAAGCACTGCGGAGCGATGTCCTCCAGTGGCTACGACAACAACCAAGTTCTTTCTACGCCAAAGGAATTCGGGAGCTGCCAGAACGATGGCAACGGTGCCTCGGCGCGCACGGAGAATACTTTGAAAAACTGACATAGTTTGGTGTTTCTTCTGCTACCTATTTCCTCTGCAGAAATAAAAGTCCCGGTCAACCTTGAACGACCCTTGTATATTTTATTTGTAATTTTATTACGGTTTCATGAACATCTACGAAATAGTTCCTAATAACTTGGAATATGGTGAATAGATATGAAATGTCTTGAAATTAATTTTCGACCACTAGATTTTGGCAAGGGAATTATGTGTGATCCGTTTCCATTCATTCATTGCTCAAACAAAGTTTTAAAACTATGTGGAATTTTCATTTTGGGATAAGTTTCTTTACTTGCTACATGTATGCGTACTACACTCTGTCCCACTTATCTCTGGAGCAGGCGAACGAAGACAAGTATCTGAGCAGCGATGAACACGTGAGAGGAACGGGATTGCGTGGAGGGAGGAAAGCCACTGCAGTTACCAGCATTCCCAGCAGGGTACACTGATTCGCTCTGTCCACTCGATCTCCTCTCCCCTCTCTCCACTTCTCTTCCGCTATGCGCGGCTTTGCTCCAGAGATGCTGGGACAGGGTACAGTTAATTGTTTCTCAAAAGGTATCTCTGTGTGCCACACATTTAATTCTTACTCACATGGAAAAAAAATGTAAATTTGTATTCAGGGGTAGTTTCACAGTTACAAACTATTTTGGCCTTGATGAGAAGTTTAGTGTAAGTAGGCATTTTGTTTATAATTTTGAAATTGAGGTCGTCTAAGGTTGAAATCCTCATATTTAGGGCTTGAACTCGTCACTTAAGAGGTTGAAGATCGTCCTCTACTTTGTGCGTGATCATCTTTATTTTTCTATTCATTATTCATCTTCATCGTCGCGATTAGCCAAAGGTAAAATAAGAAAAGTCCTCCTCCGTGACCGTGCGGTCTAGGGAGCTGTGCTTTGGACTCCGACTGCAGGACGGCATGGATTCGAGTCCGCCTATGCTCACTCTCTAGGTTCTCGGACTGTGTATGGGGCCGGTAGCAACCCACCATCGTGAGGAAATTAGGGAGTGAGTAGCGTAACCCGGTCTCGGAAATCTCCTATGGGGCATGTTCCTGGGTAAACAAAAAATAATCGATCAGACAATTCGATTATCGAAGGTGATGAAATAACCTCCGGTTGACCAAGTTGCCAATATAAATAAATGGAATACAGATTGTCTTCGAGCTTACATTGTTAAAAAGGAGCGGATACACGTATTACTATCCCAATAATTATTCAATACGGTTTTTTGTTTGTCAGAAATTATCACTTAAACTATTGCATGTTGAGCTGGTGCCTACCTAGCCGCCTCTGATGAAATCTACCATTCTTCAGATTCTCTTTAAAATTCGACTCTGGTCACTTGTAACGTGCTGGGTGCAGACACTGTGCATCGAAGTACAGTGTTTTGCGATAAGAAGCGGCCTTGAATAGCGTGAGTGAGTCACTTTGATCGCGAGCAAGCTAGGCTACCAAGCTTGTCTGCCTTTGAAAACCAAGTCATTTTTTTCACGGTTTCCGAACGCGATTGCTATTGTAGAAGTATATATTCTCTCAAAAGAGCAAGAACGGAAATTCGACCAATGTTCTCCCGTCGTTTAAAACCAAATATTATATATTAAACGAAAAGTTCACGATTGTCAATAAACGGTTTAACCTATCTGAGCATAAGGTGAATGTAAATACTAAATTTAATAGAAAGGTTCTCCAAAATTTCTCTTCCACTGTGTACGTAAGGTCAGTACCCAGGGGAGGGGCCATGTGAGCCATGCTCCCCCCTCGAACCCTGAACTATTTAAATGTGAACCTATAAATAAATAAATATGAAAATAACATCGTCGATTTTTGAAATGTGTAAAAATTTCAATTTTGATCTTGCATAAATGAATCTGTTTCTTGCGCAAAAGTCTTCAGGCTGCAATATTGGATGGTTTTAGTTTTATAATGCAAGGCTAGCAGACGTCCGATTCACCGATTTAGTCAGGACATTGCGTTACTTTCAATCCCTGTCCCGACTTTTTCGAACTGCAATTGTGATGCGAAAATGTCTCTTTATTATTGTTTCTTTGTTAACTCACAATTATACATGTTCTTTATTGAAAAAGTAATTCCTAGTACGCAACATAGAATTATCATGACTTTTTAATGTCGCTCGCACTATTTGAACTATTTTGTAATATCTGTCTGTCTGTCTGTCTGTCTCTCTCTCTGGTCTACGTCAATGACAGAAATGGAAGCAATATTCTTATTTATTTTTAACCCAATTAAAGGAAAGTGTAAGCATTTAAAAGAAATAAGAAAAAAGCATCGCTGTTGGTTGCTCTTCCTTAGAAATTGTTTTTCTTCGAGGAAGAAAAATTACAAGGATTTAGTCCAGCACCTTAACACAGTGTCGCACGAGTCTCTGCTGACTCATACTGTCAAATGTGACATGATTTTTTGAATAAAATTTTCCGCCTGTTTACGTATAACGTTGCACAGATTTGGTAGTTCGCACAGGGTGTAATTATTTCGTGTTACCTTACGCAACAAGAAATACATTTCATAAGACTGTTCTGGACACAAGACTTGCATCAGTAAACAAACATTTTGTCTGTTACCTTATCACAGGAAAAGAACATCGTCCTGTAATGTTCAAGCCTCTAGATATTTTCCATTAGTAATGTCTAATCACAATAATAAGTTAGAAGAAATAACTCGCATTTTCACAACTACCAATATTCTCGTTTTTAATCACTTCGAAAATTATTTCTCGAAGATATCGGTTATACTACAAGAAAGCAAATGAAAATTAAAGTAAAAGTTCAACTACACGTATACCAAATGACATTTACAATATTGGAGGAACAGAATACATAAAAAAAATGTTGTATCATTCGAAGGTAAAGGCGTGGTGTAGTGGTTATTCTACCTGGCTTAAGGAGCGGAAGCTTGTAGGGTAGTGGCTACCGTGCAGGATTGTCAATCTGATGGTCGTAGGTTCAAACCCTTCCGGTGGCAGAAAATTTTCGTAAGTTTTAGACATATCCCATTGTGTTCATTGTCCGCACCGTGTGAAACGGAATGATTCAGTTTGGAATTAACGATGGGGGGAGGGGAAATATTGAATTACAAAATCTCCATTTCAACGAACCGAGAAGTTGATAAAAATTGAATAATTCTTATAAATATTAAAAATTACGTTCATTTTTTTAGTGGTGTAATCGCAGGTAAAATCAAAGATCTTACATGGAAGATTTTAATTTGCTCTGAACTCAGCCAAAAGGCATTTCGCACCGATCTAATATATTCTCCAATACATTTCAAAATGTTATTGAATGTTTCATGTCGATACTTTGACCAATGCATCCATTCTTGACGCTCAGACGATATTTTCTGCAACTACCTCTTCTCTCCAGTTCCTTCTCCTTCTTCTCTCCCCTCTTTCTGTTCTGCTTTTATCTCATATCGCCTTCCCTACTTTTCTCCATCCCACTCTTCTCTACTCTTATCTCCTTTCCTGTCTTAGATTTCCGACTCCACTGCACTATTCTATCTTTTTTCGTTCTTCTCTTTTTCTCTCCTTTACTCTACTCTCCACTTCCCTCTTCTCGTCTCCTCCTCTCCTCTCCTCTCCTCTCCTCTCTTTTTCCTCCTCTTTTCTCTGCTTTGTTCTTTTTTCCTCATCTCTCCTCGAATCTTTTTCCATTCTCCTAACTACATCTCCTCTCCTCGTCTATCCTATCTTTCTTCTCCCCTCTACTTTTCCTCTTCTCCTTTCGCTTTCTCTTTCTCCTCTTCTTTGTAACCTTTCGTTTCCACTCACCTCTTTTCCTTACTGTAGACTCATCAGCGATGAAATACTAGAAAACCTATTTTTTTCTTTCAGAAAGAATTTTGTCATTTGCGATTTAATAGTGATATTTTTAATAATTTCATACAATTATACTTGTTTATATTTCTTTCGGGTATTTTATAAATATCTATTGTGCATGTGGCAACCCTGAAATTGAGCCTAACTCTGCACGCAACCCACCAACGGCTTGTGTAAATTGGGTTGCCTAGTTTAAAATGTCGTTGTCCTAAAACTTTTGAGAGACACTGTACATAATCATTGTTTTTTTTCTTGGGACTAGCCAAATGGAAAAAAAATAGTTGATCAGAAACAATGTTTAGTTTTAAAATTATTTTCGAAACATTTTTGAAATTTCAAAATAGAATCGGATTCTGAAAGGTTCAAAAGAACTTTAAAAATTGGGCTATGTATATATATATATATATATATATATATATATATATATATATATATATATATATATGTACACACACAGACACACAGAAATAGACATATATATATATACACAAAGGGTCACAGAAATAGACATATTTATACACAAAGGGTGTAAAAAATGAACTTCGGGGTGTTTTGAATTCAAGTTATTTTATTACAATGTGAATCATACGTGTATTATGTACCGTATAACATTTCGTGTAATTCAATGTGTGTGCCATTTACAGCCTTACAGACACCAACCTGATCCTTCATTTCAGTCCACACTCTGCTAAGCATGTCTATAGGAATTTCATCCGTGGTTGTGGTTATTCTTCGGCGCAGGTGGTCAAGTGACCGGATTTTTTTTTGACGCACAATGTACTTTAAGGAACTCCAAAAGAAAAGAAAAATCCATTGAGCGTGAAATCGGGAGTTTGCGGTTTCCAAGAATTTGGTTCTGCTCTGGCTACCCATTTTCCTGGGAATCAATTGAACGCTGTTATCTGGTGAGGAATGTGTGAATTAAAACTTGCTTGTTGTCTCTTCGCGATTACGCTCAATACACCATTTTATGCTGCAGCAAAAATAATAGACTCGTGTTTGAAAACCTGGAATTATTTTTGGGACACCCTGTATATCACGGAGTTACTTTTGTCTAGGTTTCCTAGCAATATAAAAAGACCTGACGTAATCGCAAACTAATAGTAATAATAACAATAACTTTTATATCCCAACTGTATAATCATTCTCCCCCCTAAGAAATCCTTGGGCATTGCACCATGGTTCAGATTTCGCCTTAAACTGTAGGTCCAGTCCCGAGCATAAATTTGACTCAAGCAAACTTTTTCCTAAATATATTGTCTCCCCATTGTCAGAGACAGTAAAGTCTTCAGCAAGAGATCGAAATAACAAAACTGGAAACGATTTTAATTATGAACTAAAATTCAAATACTAAGAATTCAGTCAAACTTTGAAAGCAACATGACCAAATACACGTAATATTTCACTGAGAGCATCCATAAAAATGTTACTTTATGTTGACAAGATTAAAGATGAACTCTCACAGAAACAGAACAGCTTTTCTTCCGACACAAGTGCCTAATTCTTACCTCTTCGCTGCTAGTTTGAAAAAAAATCCACAGGATGGCACTGCAGGGAAATTACGTCGAGATGGGAGCTGGACGTTGGGTACAAGAAAAAAAATACGCATAAAACCTAGTGTTGCTGCTGGATTAACATTTGTGGAACGAGGCATGCAGGTTTTCCCCAGAGAACCCTCAGGAATTGCAGGTAGCAAGCGGAAAGCTTACGGTTCCCGCAATAATCTAATTACGGACAAAGTTTTGTGTTCACAGTGTCCCTGTGACCATGTTTCAATTCCGTTCATTCAGGATTAAGCGTATAAGCCACGGAATATCAGTGGTCAGGAGGGTGAATGTTTGGGCGCGCGGAGGATTGTGGGTAAGCCTTGTGGGAGCAAGATTCATAGACAAATAGCAAGGATGCTCCTGACATTTTTTGATCGGCTCTGGATACACAGGGAGAGAGTAACGTTAAGCGAAAACGAACAAAAAGAGGACCTTTATACATACAAATGAAAAGACAACATGGAAAAATGAACAGAGAAAACATTCGAGTTTGTTCTTTTTTGTGGACGTTTGCTGGCATTACCTCGTTCCACATTCTCTTTGTGATGTCCCGTTCTTTGTTTTCTGGCCGTGAGAGGGGTGTGTCAATAAATAAGTTGAATTACCAATACTGTGTCAACCGTCTCATGTGCAGTAACAACATTGCCAGCGAAAAAGTGAAGTAAATGTCAAAGCATTTCGTATTCGAAAACACTGGGGAACACAAGAGTTATCAGAGTAACGTAAATAACGGTCCCATAATGAGGTGGGTACAAGAGACGCACCCCAGTGACAACACCAGTAAAGGAGCAGTGGGAAGCAACCCCCCCTCAACTCCAAAAAATAATAAAAACTAGATAATGTTTAAGGAATTACTCACTTTTGTACGGCATGTATGGCTTTGCCTATTTTCTCTAATCTAAGATTGGAAATAGAAAAGAAGAATGAGTTTTTGAATGATTGATTTAATTATTGTTTTAAGTCCACTTTGTGCACAGAAAGGCCGATCGGGACAGTTTAAAGTGGAATCCGAACCACTGTGCCATGCTCCTCTATCGGGTATCGAACCTGGGACCCCTTGATTACAAGGCGACGACGTTACCACTACGTCACCGAGGAGACCCCAAAAGAAGAATGAAAAATGACGAATTCACCATGTCGACACTGGGTGAAGGTACAGTCACCGGCAATAAAAAAGGGACACCTTGATCCTGAAATACAAGCTTCCGTCAAATGTATTGTGGGTGTTGCCTAACTATACGGCGATGAGCCGACGTCAATAGCAACGTTTCAATAGGAAGTTCTGCCGGAGAGTTATGCAACACACATAGCGCGTTGCAGGGACGCCAGTATGTCAGGATCTAGACGTCCCATTTCTATTGCCGGTGACTGTACACACTGGTTCGGATCCCACGTTAAACTGTAGATCCAGTTCCGGTCAGCTTCTCTGTCAGTGACGTGCGGTGACGTCGACACTTGGGGTAGCAATGAGTGGCGTGCCCAACAGGTCATAATCCCCCCCCTTTTTTAGGGCCCAGTATTCCTAAAAGAAGAACGTCAAATACAGGAAAAATTGCAAAGTTAGGAATGACTACAAAAAATTGTACACATAACTTCCACCTAATTTCGAAAATCAAAAACGATTTGATTTAACTATTGAGCCAGAGATGACGGGTTTGAATCTCGGCTTGGCAATGGGTGATCTTTGTATGTCCCTTCATCAATTTTATCGTATCGTCTTCCCGATTAGCCAAATATTGCGGAAAGCGAAGTAAAATAAACCAAATCAAACAATCAATCAATGAATGATTTGATTTGATTCGCTTTTTTGATACATTTGGTTAATCGCAAAGATGATACGACAAAATTAATGAAGGGACAAACACAAAGAACACCCAGGTTCAGGTAGGTATGACACCCGAAACTCCTGGTGTCATAGCGCGCTGTGGTAACCACTCCCCCCCGGGTGGTTGATTTGATGGTTGATTTAACGTTTTAAGTCCATTTTATACACAGAAAGGCTAATCGGGACTAGAGCCCTGGCCTTTGCATGAGTGTTTCTTTGCAACCACTCTTCACCCGTTTAATTTATTCAACGTTCATCGTCATGGCAGAAATTAGGTAAAGCGATGGAAGAGAGGAGAAAATACAAATAATTTCCTCCCAGTGCATCTGCAGGGCATTGTGAAATCAGGAGCCTAGAATTCTCTGTTTATGATTGTCCCTCTCGACTTTCCAAGCTCTTAGCTACTTATTCCGTTTAAATCTATACAGCTAGAAATAGCGATGGGTAACAAAACACACCTTTAAACAAACCTTTTTTCTACATTCTTCAATTATATTCATTTGGCTTTTTGAGTTCAAGGATACATTTTTCATTTCTAATTTTTTCATTATTCACTGCAGGCAGAGTACAACACATAAGAACAAGAATGCACGCTCGTCACGAATTCCGGCCTGAATTGTTCTTTGTGAGGTCCGTTCATCATATCATCACTCATCCTCATTTTCGCGATAACCAAATGTGGCAGAAAAGCGAAGTAAAATACACCAAACCAACAACAAGAATTAGAACGCGCGTTCACTTGCCCAAATAAGTACATCCGTATTTATGATTGTTTAGCTTATCCATTTATTTTATTGGAGGCCAGGAGATTAGTATATTTAAATAAAACACTACTAAAACGAGAGCAAGAGAGAGCGTGAGCAAATATTTGTTATTTAATCATTATATATTCCATATTTTAAAAAAAAGCATAAAATTTTTGTCTGCAATTGCAAAAATAATAAAAGTACATCCCATATTATACATACATATTGTACAACGTGTAAAAAGTAGTGTAAATACAGAGGACAGAAGTACTGCAGAAAAATTTCCCCTTATTTCTTTAGAGGATTTACAAAGGAAGCGAAGGGAATCCAATCCCCTATCTGTCATATAGGAGATAGACTGGAGGACCTGAAAGCACGGGCTTTCAACCATTGGAGTGGGGGCGAGGGGGCGAGGGAGATAGAGGCAGAAATCTTCCCTTTCCCTTCGAAAACCCGTTTCTACCTGGAACTGTGAGGCGGAGAAAGAGCGAGCTAGGCCGCTGAACGCACCGAGGGACGAGAAGCGCGTGAAAGAAAGTGTTGCATATGAACTGTGGCTTCAACAAAACAATAAATATTGTGATTTGAAAATAATTAAAGATTTGAGATTGATTGATCTATCTCTGCTAGACTAGCTACTCCTCAGTGCACGTCACTGTTCTCTGTGCATAAAGTTGACTTAAGACAAAAACCAAACAAACGCTAATATCAGGGAGAACCACTACCTTCAAGTCACATTATCCAGAGCAGTGTCACCCATCTCAACCTAATGTGACAGTGGGGAACGAAGGGGCGATTTCCCACACTATAGACCGAATACAAAAATTGAAAAAAACTTAAATAAATTTCACAAAACCAAATATGGACATTAAATTAAACTATTTATTTCTCTGGTATTGTTAATACTGCATTAAAAAAAAAAAGAAGTTCAACTTAAGAGGAATTGGAAAAGGACGACAGGGAGAGACACTTGGAGGATAGGAACAGTACAAGAAGAAGGTGACATATGTGTAGCATGCACTATAAAGAAGATCAGATAAATTCGTTACTCATAGTGGCATTAAGTGCGGACATAATCAACATTTTATGAACAAGAAACACCATTATTTCCAAGATATATAATAGTTAAACCCATCAGCAGAAGTATTTGTGTAATTTATTTGCGTCTTAGCAATTTGATGTATATACTTATTTCTGCATCAGCATTCTGGCACTTTTGGCTAATCGTGACGATAAGAAAAATCTACCGGGAAGCATTTACCCCATCTAGTTACATCGTTGACTCATTATCGAAATGTTGTTCCGTTCAACATGAATATTCTATTTTATTCTAGTAAAAGTAGTTCTCGCGATACTTACAAAGTTTATCATAAGTTCTTGTCAGTGGCGGCGCTTAGGGGGGCGAGGGCGGAAGTTGCCCCCACTTTTCGCCACTTTTGCCCTTGCTCTATGCTAAACCTTATCTACAAAGGGAAATATACTGTCTTTGCCCCCCCCCCCCAGTTTTGGAACCCAATCGCCGCCATTGGTTCTTGACCTCGAGAGCAAACTTGATGTACAAGTTGGGTCCTTGCAAAGTTTAAACTGTCAGTTGTGTAACTTCTCATATCTCCAGCCTACCGCAAGCAAAATGGGTGAGCTGGCATCGACATCAAAGAAAAACAAGAGAAGTTTCGCACACACACACACACACACACACCAAAAATAATCTTTCAGCCTACTTCAGAAACTTTCTGAAAGTGGCTCCTATCTGAGGAAAGGTCTGCTTCTTCAGGGCCCAGTGTTCGCCCTGAGAAGTTAATGTTTTATGTAACAGGAAAGAGGACTTGGTCGCGCGAGGGAGGAGAAAGTTGCCAATCTTATATCGTCTTTTGTCTTCTTTTCCGCCCGCTTTCCTACTTGGAAACTGGGTCCCACTTACGGCACAAGCCTCAAACAACATCCCCGCCCATTGCCGTCTGACGTAAACGAGGAATGCTTGCATTGCAAGGCAAGGCTTGTTAGATTAAGTTCTCTTAGCATAAATAACACCTTTTTTTTGGTCGAGCCCCGAAGAATTGCAGTGTATTTATGCAAAGAGACCCAAGCCAGGTACGTATCTAGAAACATGTTTCGGGGGGGGGGGGAGGGGGTACAAACCAAGTGTCTCAAATCAATGTTTAAACAAAAATAACTATTATATTAAAATTAATTAATATTATATTTTTATTACATGAATAGATAAAATATGGTATACGAATAGAGATACAACAGCACTTATTCATTATCTAGCTTACGTGTAGTTAAGGTTGGGAAAATTTGTACAAAAGAAACTACCCTGGCAAGGAAATTAATGTCAAATAGATAAAGAATTGAAGATTTATTAAATATATAGACAATGTTTTTAGATCTAGTTGACGAAAAGTAAAGTTTCTGGTGATATTTTATGAATGTTACGTTGTAAGTAGTAATAAAATCTTGCATAAATCTACTTCGCCCAGGTAGCACAGACAGCTTGCTGCAAGCATGAAGCAAGCTTACCATGGCAAGCTAAGTAGCTAGCAGCAAGCTTGCCATGGCAAGGTATTAGCTGGATGTAAGCTTGCATTAAGCAATCTAGTTACCAGAAGTGGAAGTTGCAGCAACCTTGCCAAGGTATGCTCGAAGTACGCCATAATGTGAATCTTCAAGCTAAATTTATATATCTATATACACATAACAGCAAAACTAGAAACAATTTGGGGTAATTATCAACAAACACCCATGTTTGTAATGTCACAGTTTCTCTTTGCAGCTTATAAAAACTTTTCGTACTGCCCAAAACAGGCCATAGTTAGGCTGAAGAGTTCGATGAACTAATCAATCTCTAACTATACACTGGTAATACATTCTTCTCTGCAATACTTAGCTTCTGATTATATAGTCTGGGATAAAAATATTTATCATGGGAGTTTCACTTTTATTCACCACATTTTATTTTCTGATCTTCGTTGCAACTTCAATATACACATCTTTTGAAGGATAATAAAACACATTTTTTCACTAATTATAATCAAAGTTATCCTTATTTATGTTACTAAAACTTACGTTTATTTTACATTTGATTTGCACTGCCATCTAGTGTACGCTGCATGAAATAAATGCTTTGGTGCTTTATTCACACTGGAATTCATTCCACTGTATTTCAGTTTTATTTCATTTTGTCACTATTGTTTATGTTTAATAAGTATCTCTATTGTTTTATTAAATGGGTGTGTCTATTGTTTTATTTTTTAAAAAATGCATCCTTATCACATGCATCAGGCTTACGTCGAGCTTGCCATGTCAAGCTTGCTTTGACAAGCTAAAAGGAAGCTATCGCAAGCTTGCCCCAAGATTATGTGCTATCTGGGTCATATCTTCACAAATCGACTATCATTCAAGGTAATATTACAATATAATCATTGCCTTCCAATATGTTTGACGGACATAAATAACCCTCAATTAAAAACAAGTATGTATTTATTATTTAATTTTATTATTTTCATTATTTAATTTTTGTAATTAGTAAGTCTTTCGGTGGGTCAATACCCTCTGGACCCCCTAAATACGTCCTTGACCCAAGCCTAACCTACCAACGATGAAATTACACGCTGACGTCAGAAGGCGATGGGCGCGGATGTTGTTTGAGGCTTGTGCGATGAGCGCGTCCCGTGGAAATTCACCGTCGACGGAGGAAGAACAACAATCAGCAACCGAGGCAGAGATTTTTCTAAGTGGAGATGAATAAACAATGGAGATTGGCTGTGGCAGAAGCAGAGCGCCATCGTGTTACGTATGCAAAGATGGTTTGTGTTTCTGCTTCGTCCTTTCTTGTGCCCAAACCGTGGGATTTGGAGTCGACGTCAAACTGGGTTAAAAAAAGGAAGGAAGAGACTGAATCGGCTATGCTTTGAACACCTTGATGCGGCCTTTCAATATCTTTCTGGCAATGCTGACTGTGCTAGGGAACAAGTTGTGTCTGTAGCGAAGGCACCGGGTGTGACCTACTTTGTTTTGTTCTCTTGTTCTTCGTGGTGTCTCTATATCCGCCACAAAGTTGCTGACTATATCATCCCCAGAAATATCAAGACAGTTTTTGTATGGGCGCATATACACTAGCGTACCTCGGATTTTGTTTCCAAAGGGGCTGGAATTGTAAGGGTTGATAGGAGAACGGAATTATCAATGAAATAATTTCTAATTACCATAGTAATTGTTTCAAAAGTTGCTCAAAGACAGAAATGGAAATCTGAGGTAGATTTTCCAGAGTTCATTACTACTTTCATTTGAAAATATTTTCTCAAAATTTCAGGAGGGGTGTTGCCCCATCAGCTCCCTCTTGCGTACGCCAGTGCGCAGGTACCTTGGGGAACGAGACCACTTGTCGAGAGGGGACCGACAACGTGGCAAACTTCCATAAATAACGAGACGAAACCGAGAGTTTTGAAATTCGCGATTTGCCAGAAGTGGCAGAAAAGCAGAGTAAAATGAACCAAATGAATGAATCAATCAAAAACCAAGTCTCTTGGAAGTTTTGGTACACGATATTTGAAAGAAATATTATACTCCGTCACAGGAGTCTGTGGAGGAACGCCGCACATAACGGCAGAGAAGGGGAAAAGGTAGTGGTTGTGGCAAAGCAGTGCGTGCTGCTGAAAACGACTGGTAGCCGCAGCCCAGTTTCTGTATTTCCGGCGTTCATTGCCGAGTTCTTTGGAGCCGCTACTTGCGTTTGCTTCCTCTACATACTAATGGGACAGAGTATATACCTGAACCAACCTGAAATATAGTGCAGTCAAAATAGGAAAAATAAAGGAACTAATTCATAACAAGCTGAAATTTCGTATGTAGCGTCTTTATAGCATTAGTAACAACATACCAAAAGCCCCCGGCTATCAACCTTACGCTAAGTCCGCCATATTGAAAAATGGCGGACAATGAACGTTTTCAAGAAATAAGGGAACCATAATTCATAACAAGCTGAAATTTGGTATATAACATCTTAGTAACATTAATAACAACATACAAAAAATCCCCAACGATCACCCGTACGCTAAGTCCGCCATATTGAAAAATGGCGGAAAATGAAAGTTTTCATGAAATAAGAGAACTATAATTCATAACAAGCTGAAATTTGGTGCATAGCTTTCTTATACCATTAGTAATAACATAACAAAAGTCCCCGGCAAAAACCCTGCTGCTAAGTCCGCCATATTGAAAAATGGCGGACAAACAAAGTTTTCACGAAATAAGGAAACTATAAGTCATAACAAGCTGAAATGTGGTATATAACATCTTAGTAACATTAGTAACAACATACCAAAGTCGCCGACGATCACCCGTACGCTAATTTTCACGAAATAAGGGAACTATAATTCATTACAAGCTGAAATTTGGTGCATAGCTTCCTTATACCATTAGTAATAACATATCAAAAGTCCTCTGCGATCACCCTGCCGCTAAGTTCGCCATATTGAAAAATGGCGGATAAATTCAAGTTTTCAGTAAATATAACTAATTGACAATAGCTTGCTATTTGATACATATCTTTCTTATAACACTACTAACATTAATTACAACATGTTAAGTTTTCTGCAGATCATTGACATGATAGGTAACGGCGCCATATTGGAAGCATGGCGGAAAATTTCAATATTTCGCATGAGAATGGAATTGACTTGTAACAGAATGGGATTTAGCAAATGTGTTTGGTATGTAAGGTATGACATCATTCTGTAACATTTGCCGTCTCATCAGGTAGGCTATTGTTTTCACGTGACTCCTTCTGTTCACAAACTAAATCAGATTGTCACTATCATAATGCACACCTGAAGGTAACACACCACAAAGACAAATTTGATTCAGAGAATTCGTCGCTTTCATGGTTGTCATGTTGGTCATCGACGTCTTCACCATTGTCTTGTCTGAAAACACTGAAAAGAAGAATGGACTTCTTACAGGAAACACCTTGACAAGGGACACACAGTCTGCTTGCATGCAACTATATTCTCCATCACAGTTTTTGGTAGATCGTCATGAAATTAAATTCAGTATATTGTTTGGAACAGGATTTTAATCTTGACTTCCTTTCTACTACAAACTTCTGTTATCTGAAGTGATTGAGATACTTCCTGTTCGGACGCACCATAAAAAGCTAAGAGGAAGAGTTCTCGAGGTTTTGTATCTGGCATTGCCGAATTGTCATTGAAAATTAACAAGTGTTCCCATAAGTAAGGTCTGCCTTGACTTAATTTATTTTAAATAACTTCTTATTTATTTGTTTGAATAAGGAGCAAAAACACTATCGAATTCACTGGCTGAATGAAGGAATAAAATGTGGTTCTTAAGCTGAGAAAGACGGATTTGCAAATCTGTTGAACTGTAAATGCCTAATATCGTACCTTGCCCACATTACATAAAAAAATAACAACAAAGAAAAACACATTATGTTCTAAGCGAGTTAAGGCAGTGCGAATAAAAAGCAAATCTGAACTTCTAATACAGTGCCAGGTTGAACGATCAGGGCGTCAGTGTCCCCAGGGGAAAGTTTTACAGGGATCCTTGACTCTACTAACTCTGAAGATAGGTGATTAACAAATCTGGATTTGTTTGTATTATTTCTTAGAAATGGTATTTGACTGGCGAGAAAATCACCTGCCACTTGAAACTAGAAGATCAAGGACCCTGTCACTACCTTGCTACCACCTGTTCCAAACGATATACTGAATTTAATTTCATGAGGATCTACCAAAAACTGTGATGGAGAATATAGTTGCATGTTATGCAAGCAGGCTTCAGATGTCCCTTGACAAAGTGTTTCCCCTACGAAGTCCATTCTTGTTCTCAGGGTTTCCAGAGAAGACAATGGTGAAGACGTCGATGACCAACATGACAACCATGAAAGCGACGAATTCTCTGAATCAAATATGCCTTTGTGGTGTGTTACCTACAGGTGTGCATTACGATAGTGACAATCTGATTTAGTTTGTGAACAGAAGGAGTCACGTGAAAACAATAGCCTACCTGATGAGACGGCAAATGTTACAGAATGTTGTCATACCTCACATACTAAACACATTTGCCAAATTCCATTCTGTTACAAGTCAATTCCATTCTCATGCAAAATATTGAAATTATCCGCCGTGCTTCTAATATGGCGCCGTTACCTACCGTGTCAATGATCTGCAGAAAATTTAACATGTTGTAATTAATGTTAGTAATGTTATAAGAAACATATATCCAACAGCAAGCTGTTGTCAATTAGTTCCTTATTTACTGAAAACTTGAATTTATCCGCCATTTTTCAATATGGCGAACTTAGCAGCAGGGTGTTTGCCGGGGACTTTTGATATGTTATTACTAATGGTATAAGGAAGCTATGCACCAAATTTCAGCTTGTTATGAATTATAGTTCCCTTATTTCGTGAAAACTTTCATTGTCCGCCATTTTTCAATATGGCGGACTTAGCGTACGGGTGGTCGTCGGAGATTTTTGGTATGTTGTTATTATTGTTACTAAGATGTTATATACCAAATTTCAGTTTGTTATGAATTATGGTTCCCTTATTTCGTGAAAACGTTCATTGTCCGCCATTTTTCAATATGGCGGACTTAGCGTACGGGTGATAGCCGGGTTTTTTTTGGTATGTTGTTATTAATGCTATAAAGATGCTACATACGAAATTTCAGCTTGTTATGAATTAGTTCCTTTATTTTTCCTATTTTGACTGCACTATATTTCAGGTTGGTTCAGGTATATACTCTGTCCCATTAGTATGTAGAGGAAGCAAACGCAAGTAGTGGCTCCAAAGAACTTGACAATGAACGCCCGAAAGGAAGAAACTCGGCTGCAGCTACCAGTCGTTTTCAGCAGCACGCACTGCTTTGCCACAATCACTAGCTTTCTCCCCTTCTCTACCGTTATGTGCGGCGCTCCTCCACAGACTCCTGTGACGGAGTATAATTTTTCTTTCAAATATCGTACCAAAGCCTCCAAGAGATCCAACATCGGATAATTCCATTCGCAGGTTGTATGCACAGTTTGAGGAGTAAAAGAAGTAATTTTGATTGATTGATTGAGGTTTTAAGTCCACTTTGTGCACAGTAAGGCTAATCGGGACTGGACCTACAGTTAAAAGTGGGATCCGAACCACTATGTGCCTTCACCAGGTATCGAACCCGAGACCTATTGATTATAAGGCAGCGACGCTACCACTGCGCCATCAGGGAGGCTCTAAGAGAAGTAGTGGTTGTCCTACCGTGACAGAAGCTGAGGTGGACCAAGTGAGAGAGGCTTTTCAACGAGATCTCAACCGTAAGAGGCAGTAGCATGCCACAACCTAGACGTATCTAAGAATGCAGAAGATTTATCACCATCGAAGGAAGACTTTCTGTGGTGAACTTCAAAAGCTCATGGTGGACAATGTTTTTTTCTTCTTTTTCTTCGATGGGATGATTTTTGGTGATGAATCCACATTTCTTTTATGTGGGAAAGTAAATAAACAGAATGTTTATTCATTTGAATGGTCGCCATCCAGCAACACTGACATTGTGCAACGAGTTTTGGACGAAAAGGAGTATCGTGTATCTGCACAGGGAGAATTTCAATTTGAATTGGCTTTAAGTTCACTTTGTGCACAGACAGGCTAATCGGGACGACCTACAGTTTAAAGCAGGATCCGAACTGTAGAGGGAGAGAGTAACGGCGCACATATAGAGCATCTGTAATATTATATGAAAATCGTTGACAGATTTCTTGTGAAATAAAAATAACAGCAATATCTGAAGTGTAGTACACGTGACGCTTTTTTAAAACATCGAAAAACATTTTGAATAACCCTGTATGAAAGCGTCTACTCCCACTTTCTTTACTGTTGCATCATACAAAGTTCATCAACAGATGTGCATTAATGAAGAGGGGGGGGGGGGTGGCAGGGACCCCTCCTCACCAACAAGTCCCAACCGTGCGTGGTAACAAAAAAAAAATCCTTCCCATCCTTATCCTCCCATAACAACGTACTCACTTCATATTGCAAGACAAATATTTGCAACAGATTTTTTAAATGTAAAATTGATGATACAAGCGTCATTTAATGCTTTCAAATGTCATCAAGAAAACAATATTTTAAGCGTATATTTTGTTTAGAAATGACTATTATATTAATAAACTTGATGTTCATGTAATGGTAAAATCTAAATCATTACAAAGATTCTAATTTTGTCATTGCACCAAAAGATGGAGCACTCGAACAGGTCCTAAAAATGTGAATTGATTTTGATGCTGCATATTTGTAAACACACAGTTAATTATCAGTATGTGAGAAAGTGATTGATACACATGTTGGTAAATGCAATAACAAGACGTCGATACATAAAGACTCCGATATGTATTTAACACAGTAAAAATCATAAATGAAAAGGATAGGATTAGTGTATTGAAGTGGTTTTCTCGAGCAATCAGGCAGGTGATTTCCGGAAAGGCTTCGGAGCTTTCGAGAGCTAACGTCACACTCATCTTCAGGGAATGAAGATGAGAGTGACGTTACCTCTCGAAAACCTTTTCGAAAATCACGTGTTTGATTGCCCGAGAAAACCTCTTCAATATTCGCCGCCAGGAAAGCTTCAAGAAGTATATTGATTGTTATTCAGCCGACAAACTTCAGTATAGCGAACATCCTCAAGGACTTCCTTATCCACGTGTACTTTCGGTAATTTTTTTCTACTGAAAATTAATGCAAACAAAACGATTGCCTCGCGTTCCCTGATACCGAAATATACCTACTCGAATCCATATGTTCTATCTGCACAATAATTGTGTCCCCTGGTCAATTTTAAATTTGCAAAGGGTAGTGAAGATTAGCTTAGGGACTTGTAATTCCAAACTGACCCACGTGCACCTTTTCGCATTTCTAGCGACGTTGTCTGCGGAGGTCTCTAAAGAGAGATTAGTCCACAAAGACCGAAGAAAGTGGGAAGGATTTGCCAAAGATTCCTCGAACGGAAAACTCCTCTGTTCCTGGGAGCTATGGGCAAGAATGCTGAAATGCAGTCTCAAGCGTTGTCTTGGCCTCCTAGTAAGGAGTCTTGAGTGGAATGATGGCCTTGTAAGGTTGTTTGTCGATGTGATAACGTAGGGTAACCTGATGATCCTTTGCTGCTGTCGCAAGAAGTCTAAATAATAGGGTAACCATACGTGCTGTTTTGACCGGTATAGTCCCGTTTTAGAGACGTGTCCCGGTCGTTCCATTGCCATTATTAAAAGAAAACACTATTTGTCCCGCTTTATAAAAGTCTAGGAGTTACTTTGAAAATCAAATCTAAATTTGAGAGCCATTCTAGCTAAAAAAATGTTGGTAAAACAGCTGGACTGCGTTTCAAGTTCTTCTTCATAATAAAAAAGTTCCATTGTCGTCTGGAACATTCGAGCAGACAGCCGTTTACTGGTTTAGTGTACTCGCGTCCCAAGTGTGTTCCGTTATTTGTAGAGCAGTGAATAAGCATAGCCAAGAAACGTATATGTAGTTTCAATACGGACCTGCAAGTAGAATTTCAATTCCTTCGTCTTGACACAAACTCAAAATACAAATTTCCTTCGCCTTGTATGTGGGGAGTTTTATGAACGGTTGGCGAAGAATAAAGTTTTTCTCAAGAATATTGGTTTTTCTGATAAATACTTCTGACACTCCTAAACTTCAGCGTAAGACTAACATGAAAGGTTGATCAGAAGGGACAAAAAACTATAATCTTTTGACAACGGGAGATCATATTTAGTTTATTGCTTACAATGTATCATTTATCTGACTCATACTTTAATACATAATAATACGTTAATAACAATAATAATTTTATAATTAGGCCTAACAGAGTTTTCAGGAATGTGCTAAACTGACCTCCTTGGGATGTTCCTTATTCGGGTCAAAATACGTATTATGGTCACCCTAGTAAATATGGACGCAAGGTTGATCAGAGAAGTGACAGCTATTGTTCACATGTAGAACGGAAAAAGTGAATAATGATACGAGAGGGCATCAAAAAGTTTAATAATGGAAAGATAGTTTGCCTGTAGTGTCCTGTATTCAGAGTTACCCTTCCACAAAGTTCCCATATAATACAAATAATCACGTTACGTGATTTAGCTGAGTTATTAATTAGAAAGACATTTGATAGTGGCTGGAAGTTGCGAGAAAATAATCTTTATTGCAAGATCGCAAGGTAAAGGCAAATCCATAACCAATTGGAGCAGTTTACGTCATTATTACAACCAATCATGGAAGTACAGCGCCACATTTCAACCTGGTGGCGGAAAATTGAACTATTGTTTTTATCGCCATCCTTTTCCCCATGGTCTGCATAGTGGATTCACCAAATTTCAGAGTTCTACGATGCCTCAAACAGGCTACAGAGGGCTCTGAGTTGGGTAACTTTAATTCTGGCCATCCGGTATGTATTTGTTTTACTAAACGTTGTTTTCTCCAACTTGACATAACGCTGATGAGAAGTGGCGCACGTCTTTTCTTTTGTTTGAGGGGGTACAAAAATTTCAACCTCTATATATGAGCCATTTATTTTAACAGGCTACACAGCTCTCAAGTTTTGAAGAAAATTCATAACCTCGTACTGCCAATAAAAACAGCAATATTTCCAGAATAATTTTGATTTTTTAAAACAATTATATTTTCAACAGGTTTTAAAAACATGTACAATTGAGGAACATATATGCTCCAAGATTCATTTACTGGCCCTTGCATTAGTTTTAAACATTCTATACTTCATTACAACAGCACAGATCATTTGAGGAATTTAGTATCACACAGGTTCACGTTTGTTTCGAATCTTTTGGATACAGAAATAATGTAGAAACGTCTTGCGTTTAGCTATTAAAAGCGAGATTTTCTGAACGGTATCATCTATCATCCGTCAAATTATTTGAAGGGGCTACTAGGGGGCCAATTCGAATCAAAGTATGCAGAGGTGCTACACTCCCATCTAAAAATTTCAGCGGGTATACCCCCGGTTTCTGCGCCACTGATGAGGATTAATGATGATGAATATGGTCCGGATAGTTATGCACTTAAAATATCTAAAATATGCAAGCAAATATGCAAAAATCCAATAAATATTGGTAGAAGTTAAGACAAAGATAAAGGATTTAAGAAGATATACTGTGAACAAGTCTAATTGGAGGTAGATTGTGTTTTGTCTTTGTTGAATGTTTTTCATGTAGTTTTTATAACATGAAGTTGTAAGTTAAATAAATGTTGTTTTGTTGGTTAACGTTTTGCCTAATTGAAGATTATTACGAGATATTAACTCCATACAATCCAGATCAAGATATTGTATTGATTGTAGATGGAAGTGGTGTAGGAGTTGGGGCTCAATTGTGTAATAAGATTGAGCGTGAATTGAAAACAGTTGCCTGCACTTCGGCGACACTAGCCCTTTCAGAGAGAAATTACAGCCAATTTGAAAGGGAAGCGTTAGCTTTAGTGGCGGGCATAAAGAAATTTCATAAGTATCTTTGTGGAAAGCATTTCATAGTCTAGTGATTCTTTACCTGTAAAGTATATTTTTGGCGAGGCAGCAGCAATTCCATCGTTAGCATGTTCACGTTTACAGAGATGGGCCTTGTTATTATCACAATATTCATACACAATTGAGGGGTCTAGTGAGAGAGGGAGCTATGCCACAAATCTTGAAAATTTTATTTTTTGCCATTTTCAGTCTTCTCCTACCATCTGTCATCTATCATGTGAACTACAACCATGTGGCATAGCTCCCGCTTGTTCTGCAGCAGATTTTCTGAGTTCTTGAATACGTCCTCATCAGCCTTTTGAGTGAGAGAAGGAGCTATGCCACTTACTGATGGTATCTGCAATAGGAGTGGCAGAGGTTGTGTTGCAGTAACCGGTGCTAGATTTAATATCAGCCCTGAAGTTAAAAGATCTCATGGCAAAAATGCCTTATATTCCTCCAGTTCTTCATGGTGTTTACCAAAAACTAAAATCCACAGAAACAATGGACAGTGAAGATCCTCCAGAAGACATATGAAGCTGTCTTTATGTAGATCATATGTAACCCTGTGAACATGATTTACACTCAGGCAAAAGTATTTAAGCCGTGTTCAAAGTATTTGATGTGCTAGATTGATTTTTCACATGGGTATACTACAACAATATACCATACATGTTCATAATAAATGGTATTTATATTGAAATTCATATTTTTCCTTTTGAATAATTTACCTAACAATATGTTCAGCAAAAAAAAATACCCTTTGTTATACAAATTATGACTCAACGCAATGCTTTAGAAAACTCAATTTATTTCCATTTCTTGTCAAAGTGGCATAGCTCTCTCTCTCACTAGACCCCTCAATTGTTTACACAAAACGCGTAGATGTAGCAGATTTTTTATCTAGATTGCCAATAGAGGAAGACACAGGGGATGCTGAGGAATCTTTAAATTATATTGACACCTTTGAAATTGAAGAGGCAGCACCAGGACATGGAGAACCAGAGGCAGCTGTAGCTGCAGAAGCGAGGAACATAAAAAACAGAGAATTTCGAAGATCTTCTAGATCCAAGAAGGAGCCGGATAGACTACAACTTACCTTTGGTAACAAGACCTATGAATGATTTTTTTTTGTTAGAGGGGGAGAATTGATAGAAGTTAAGAAAAAGATAAAATATTTTAGAAGAGATACTGTGAACAAGTCTAGTTGGAGATAGATTGTGTTTTGTGTTTGTTGAATGTCTTTCATGTAGTTTTTATAACATGAAGTTGTAAGTTAAATAAATATTGTTTTGTTGGTTAACGTTTTGCCTAATTGAAGATTATTACAAATATGTACTTTAGATAAGCACCTTACCATTTTTAGATGTTTTCTGTTAGTTATCGCAAAACCTTTCTTTTTCAACTCATACGATTTAGACTGTAATAAAGGTAAAAGTTACAGTTCTGCATTCTTCTACACACCTCTTTTCTTACTTTATTCTGCTGTTATACATGTATAAATTAAAGAAAAATTACATTCCTTACAGATCAGGATTTCACTTGATTACAATATGATATGTCAAATTTTCGACCTTGAAACTCCTGTTTTAGGCAAAATTTTTTTTTTTTTTTTTTACTAAGAGCAAAAACTACTTCACAAGATACAATTGGGCAATATTTTAAGGCAACAGTATCTGACACGTCGAGTTCAAAGCCGGTTCCCGTGCTGGAGTAGTTAGCACGTCAGGGGTCCCGGGTTCGAATCTCGGCCTGAGCATGGATGTCTGTGAGTGTTCATTCATTAATGTCATCACTCATCCCCTTCTTCGCAAATTAGCCAATGAAGTTCAAGATCATCTATAGACTGTCCATTGCATTCTTGTTTTTTATCTCTCAAAAAGAGGAATTGTTCAAGTGTTCCTACGGGGACGAGAAAAGAAGTCGTATCTGTTTGTTTTGAAAAAGAATGTCGAAAATACTCATATTGACGGAAGGAAATAGGAAATTATTTTATTAGGAAGACAATATGCTCCGGTCACAGATGTAAAATACCATTTTGGAGTGCTTGTTGGCTCTAAAATATGCAAGAAGTAATATATATATATATATATATATTAAAATAGGGTAACAGTTTCATAGATCGGAGACACATTAAAATCGGATATTTTGTGTTTCGCATGGTTCGTACTTATCAATTGTGTATTGCGGAACATAGTTCAAGGTGCCATTATGCTTTTTACACGAAAACAAACGCAATTTTTCACATTCCGAGTGTTTTTTTTATTCCTTTCTTCGCTTCCGGAACACACAGTATGGCGGGCACATCTTGACTCACGTTGTGGGTGCAGTGTTTCAACCTCCTTCACCGAAAAATACCTACTATCGTGTTCGTCACCGGTGGAAATTATACATTATGCACGGGTAGCTGACGAATAGCCCCACGAACCATACACGGATAGCCCCACAAACCATTTCCGATAAGCTTAGGTTAGGTTTGGTTGGGTTAGGCAAACATAGTAAAAAAAGAAATGGGTTGAAACACTGATAGGGGCTTACGTCATCAAACGTACGCAGCATCCGGTTGTCGTAGGGCAAGCAAATGAAAGCAATGGCAATTGTGCGTCGATGAGATATTTCTCTTGAAAAATACATGATTTCCCGGTCAAATATATTCCACGATGAAAGAAAATACCTCGACGAACGTTGTAAACCTTGGAGAAACACATTTCCGTAAGTAGTTTCTTGTGTAAAATTGAAGAAATGTGTCTCCGATGTATGAAACTTGTAACGGTATATTTTGTGCTTTTAAGCTGATTCTCAGCAACATACACAATATACACAACCATACATTTTTGAATCCTTGTCCCGAGGTTCAAAACGTGCAGTACCTGAAGTTTTGTGGATGCTAGTTTAGGCAATAGACACGTACCTCTTCGAATTACAACTTAACGCCCATTTCCTTTTAGATATATATAGGTTTATTCATATTATATTTACAGAAGTTAATTCTAGGCCGTTATTCGCAAAATTACTTTCCTGTGTACCCTGTACCCCCTTCCCGAAGAGAGTGTGTAGACTCGCGTAGCCACTGGCTCCACGAGTAAAAAAAAATATATAACCCTCAGTACCAAAAAAGGTGGCTGAAGGTATGTGTGTTGTGTACCCGGTTTCCCACATGAAATAAACTATTGGAATAATGTGAAAAGAGCAAGTGTGTGTATTAAAAGAAAGAAAGTTAACATCCCCGCCGTCGGTTCACATAATAAGGAAAGAAAGCTCGCCCAGCCGCTCCCCACAGAGAAAAAGATACCTCTTACATTGCTGTACTCCGCCAAACATCTGAGGCCGACTGCTCCCCTGCCCTTCCTATTTATAGGCCCCGCTAATGACCTAAACCGTTACTGGAAACTTACCGCTTCCCCAACGGCCAAGAACCCAAACGTACTGGAATACATAGCCATACACAATTTATAACATTAAAAGGATCCAGTAATGATCGCATCATTACATAGTCCCCCCTTCCTGAAGAGAGAAAAATCAAAGTTCTGTAACCTAGAAAAATAATAATAATATACACAAAGCACTTGTCCGCAGTTTCTGTTCACTACAAACACACTTTCATTAGAAGATCACACGACACTGACAGTCAATGTTCACTCTAATTTTGTCCACAAGTGTACTTCGAGATCCGCGTTCTTCCCTCAGCACTGGAGCTGGTTAACCCACGTCGATTCTTACCCACTCAGCACCTCTTCCATCCTTCCTCCTGGACCAATGAGAGACAGTCTCCTGGAAATCCATCCAAGTCACCAAGGCTGCTGGTTCGACTCCCGGCAACGCCACTGCTCTGCGCTCCTGCCGAGATCGGAAGTCACCGCTTCGACCGGTTTCCACATGAATGGATCGAACTGGCTCTACATCCGAAGATGTCAATGTTATGCCCGGAGCTAGAACTGCGTCCACTCGCCACCGAACTGCGACTTCTCGACGAAATTACACGGTAAAAGAATACGCATTAACTTTGCGTTACTTTCGCGATGAAATTGACTGCGGAACGACACTTTTGTATGAGTACTGTATGAGGTATGGGATAGAGAAAATAAGTGAAAGATAGAATAAAGAAAAGACAGATAAATCCCTATGTACAATATTTACAAAAAATTCCCCTTTGAAATTAGACTAGAACCTGTTTCTCAGCTTGTAAGGCATCCGTGATATATCTTCGTCTTGCTCCTCCTGCCGAAGTTATGTGCGCTCTCTTTGCTGAATTGGGTTCGGCTACTTTCCTTGCAAAATCAGGTGGCGAAGAATAAGGCTTTAACTGATCGCTGTTGGCTCTCAATATTCTTCCGTCCTCGCTGTGTTTCATTTTGAAAGTATTTGCCGAAGTTTGCTCCACAATTGCGTGTGATCGACAGGACTTCCCCGAGAATTTACTGGTTACTCTGCGGGCCTTACCAGAGATAGGGTGTTCCTTAATCCAAGCTTTATCCCCCACCTCAAACGTGCATTTGCGGCGTTTCTTATCACAAGCTTTCTTCTTGGCGTCTTCGATCCTGATTTTCGTTTCCTCCTTACTTGACGTGAAATCTTGCTTATTCCTGTCATCTTTTAATACGCAGCATAGCTGGCACGACTTACAATACTGGATAACGTCTTTAGTTAGGCCTATCCAAGTGTATTGTTCCCTAACCTTCGCTAACGTTTTCAATCTCCCAGGATGACAAGCGAGTGCATTATCATGCAACGACACGAGAATTTGCGAACGTAGAGAAGTAGGTGCCCATATTTTCCCTTTTCCCTCCTCTTTGTACTTTTCCGTAGGCAAATTTCTCCTAAGAATTCTCTCGTTGTCGAAATACGAAGATTTGGCCTGGGTCTTCACCTTTTCCTTGTACTTCTTCGTTCCTTCCACCTCCTCATTCCTTGTAACCCTCGCTACGTCAGCAAGAAACTTGTCTTTCATTTGCTCGGAAATGAGGGAGGCTGTGTCCAGAAGCCTACGTGGCTCCTCAGAATTGTATTCTTCATTTCCCTCAGTGGCAGAGAATGGCAACAATGAAGAATCTTCCATATCTTTACTTCCAGAGAGACGAAGCATGGGCAGTTTTGTGCTCCGAAGCAAATTTTCCCTCTGTTTCTTCCTCATTTGCTTCGCACTTTCTGCAGTACACAAAACGCTGAAATCTGCAACTGATTTCTGCACAGTGTCAGTCGAACATTCGACACGGTCAATCATGTCCTCAGTTTCGGGGTGTGGTTTGCAATTTCCCATCGTCGCGGTTGCTTCAGTAACAGTTTCATTTCTTTCCATCGTCGCAGTCATCGTCGCGGTTAGCCCAGCTCCAGCTTCCACAGTCGACGTCCTCCCCTGCTGCGAGAACGGAAGCCTCTTTCCCACTTCCCTCTTCTCCGCAGAAAATAAATGAATGACGTTACTGTTCTCAAAACTGTAGCCTCCCTGCTTCAAATGTAGCGATATGCCGGCCTTCCTTATGAACCCACGACCTGCGATAAATCCCGTGAAACAATTGCGCAGAACGACGAATTTATGCTTAAATTTCATCCCATTCAAATGTACAGTAAGATACATTTCCCCACATGATTGTACAGAGCCTACTGCCAAAGAAATATTAATACATTTATTGTTAATCTTATTTCCTTGTTTTTCCAGTTCTCTTGCGATCTCAACAGACACGGTGCTCACAGACGCACCAGAATCCAAATATAGCGAGAAGTCCTTTCCCTGAACCTTACAGGTGACTAACGGTTTTTTGTCGCCAGAAGTGAAATTTCTGCAGTTGCGTATTTCCCTATTCCTCCCCCTGTTTTGCTTTCCTTCTACGTGTGCAAGAACCGGAGTTATCTGTTCTGGTCTAACGGTATCTTCAGAGACGGCACAGGTGGCGCCCTTCTGCTGACCATCATACCCTCTTCTCCTCGCCGGTTCTTCTGCTCTCGACGGGGTTCCAATATTCCCGGAAAGGCTCAAGCGGTTGAAAAGACCCGGATTTATGGCACTCATTGATACTTCTGTTCCCACGCGGTCGAAAGGGTTTGTTGCCCCCGCAGCTACTAATTGCCTTGCGACACTCCCTGAAGTTGGCGCTAGTGGTAAACTGCTATCTCTTAGTTCAGGACAATAGTACAGAGCTTCTGAATACAATCTCTTTTGAATGTCCATAGAATGGGTTTCCAAATCTTTGATTGTTGCGAATGTTCTGTTGTACAAGTGTGTTCTGAATTTGGGATGGCAAAATTTCAAAACATGCTGGATGACCTCCTCTTCTGTCCCCCGTTTCTCCCTCATTGCAAAAAGCTTTCTGGTGTGTCGAATAAATGCAAGAAGAGACTGGTCTGGTGACTGGTAATTGTTCTGAATGATCCTTGCTATTTCCGAATCATAATCGACACTAAAGTATTCCTCAAGAAAAGCCTTCTCGAATTCCCTAAAAGTGCCGAAAGGTCTCGAAAATCTGAACCAATCTGCAGCGATTTCCTTCAACGAAAGCGGCAAGATTCTATCTAAGAGAAAGGTATCCCCAATTTCCATGATTTCCTGATAATTGCGTAATTCATACAAATAATCGTGTGGACTTACATCGCCGACGTTTCCCTTAAAGATCGGAATGTTAATGTTGCTTTTTTCCAAGATCTTGCTCATTTTTTCCTCGCCGGTCCTTATCGAAGTTCCTTGTGTAACATTTAGAGAAAGTTTCTCAAGTTCCCCCACAATATCTTCCTCAGGCCTTCCTTCCAAGTTCGCATTGCCTAGCAACTTGCTAATGAGCTCCCTGTCTATTTGAATTGCCATTTTGTCTTCTATTATTTTCTTTCCACTTCACAATAACTAATGCCTTCAGTACTTTTCACAAGAAAATATCCCTGACTCTGAGCCCCCAGTATGTAACGGTATATTTTGTGCTTTTAAGCTGATTCTCAGCAACATACACAATATACACAACCATACATTTTTGAATCCTTGTCCCGAGGTTCAAAACGTGCAGTACCTGAAGTTTTGTGGATGCTAGTTTAGGCAATAGACACGTACCTCTTCGAATTACAACTTAACGCCCATTTCCTTTTAGATATATATAGGTTTATTCATATTATATTTACAGAAGTTAATTCTAGGCCGTTATTCGCAAAATTACTTTCCTGTGTACCCTGTACCCCCTTCCCGAAGAGAGTGTGTAGACTCGCGTAGCCACTGGCTCCACGAGTAAAAAAAAATATATAACCCACAGTACCAAAAAAGGTGGCTGAAGGTATGTGTGTTGTGTACCCGGTTTCCCACATGAAATAAACTATTGGAATAATGTGAAAAGAGCAAGTGTGTGTATTAAAAGAAAGAAAGTTAACATCCCCGCCGTCGGTTCACATAATAAGGAAAGAAAGCTCGCCCAGCCGCTCCCCACAGAGAAAAAGATACCTCTTACATTGCTGTACTCCGCCAAACATCTGAGACCGACTGCTCCCCTGCCCTTCCTATTTATAGGCCCCGCTAATGACCTAAACCGTTACTGGAAACTTACCGCTTCCCCAACGGCCAAGAACCCAAACGTACAGGAATACATAGCCATACACAATTTATAACATTAAAAGGATCCAGTAATGATCGCATCATTACAAACTGTTACCCAAAATAGTTTAAAGTATGTATTTTCACATGCAATATACAAAATACATACCTATCCGGGTCCTAGCGAGGAGATTAGTTGGGTGAAGGAACAGTCACAAGCTTACATGGACAAGATAAAGAATGAACAAATGGTGATTAAGATTTGATGACGAAGCACAATTGAAAATATGAAAGTTTTGGGAGTTACACGGAGCTATAGTGCCAGAAAGAGAGCATGATAACACTTGAAATTATTCCGCGACGTACACAAGAAAATTAATTCTTCCCGTAAATTACTTCCTTTGATGAAATTCAGTTGCGGAAAGGCTTTGACGTGGGTATTACAGTTCCTGCATCGACCTTCAGTGTCAGACGGTGGTGACCTCTAGACGGATTTCTCAATAAAGCACGGATTTAACCCCTGCAGGAACAGCCGATACCAGCTGCACTTAGGTAATTTATCGCCTGAATAATATTACAATCCATCAGCTGCACCTTAATGCAGGCAAGACGACCCCCCCCCCTGCTCTCCCTAGCGGGTCCTTAACCGCTTTCACTTCGGCTCACCCTTCCGAACTAAAGCTCCCTGCGATATTTTTCTCTCTCTCTTTTTTTAACATCAATATTTGAATTTTTGCCAGGTCAGAGTGACGGTTAAGATACGACCAATAATTCATCCGCGTAAAATCGCAGTAACATCTGCAATGAACCGTGGTTGTCCGGATGATAATGTACTCGTCCCTTCTCTCTCAATTTTTCCTCCCCCAACGCAGGGGCTGGCACTGTCACCAGAACCTCCTGTTGACTTCCTATGTTTTCGTTCATTTTTTTTACCCCTTCCCTTGATAACTGCGGTCAGCCGTAAGGCTCTTATCCCGGTTAGTTTTGACAGGAAACTAATCTTGGTCCGAGGTTTCAGTACGGACGCATGAAAAATACATATATTTTACATCTGCCAAAGCTTTGAATTGGAAATGGTACCGAGATTTGACGCTAGATGGAGGAGTAGGCAGGCTTGTAAATATTGTCACGATAGCTGAACGAGACTCTTCAAGATCTGTCGAGACGAGACCGATAACGAGATTGATATTTACAACTCTAGACGAGACTGCTGTATCTCATCCCGTCTTGGTAGCATTCCTACGAAAAATGTACTAAATCACTCTCTTGTAGAATAATTTGAATCGTTGATATTTTAAGATATACTTGACTGTCCCTGTCAGTAGTGTAGTGGTTTATATGTCGTGCTGCAAAGCCCGAGAGTCCAGGATCGAATTTTGTAGATAAATAAAGGAAGGGGGGTAGAGCTCTTTTGCCTCAGTATGGCAAGGACTTTGCCTCTCTATGGCAAAGAGGACTGGAAAGAATTGATAAAATCCAAACAGGGGGAATAGGGAAAGCAGAGCCCTTTTGCCTCTGTATGGCTAGCGTCGCCGCCTTGTAATCAAGGGGTCCCGGGTTCGATACCCGGTGGAGGCTCAAGTGGTTCGGATCCCTCTTTAAACTGTAGGTCCAGTCCCGATTAGCCTTACTGTGCATAAAGTGGACTTAAAATACCAACTCAAACCAAACCAAACCTCTGTATGGCAAGGAGGACTGGATAGAATTGATAACATACAAAAAATCCAAACACAACGAAATTCATGCTTCTATCTTTGTCTGTATCACTTCTTATTCTATTTAATTTTCTCTCTCTCCTCCACACTCTTATTATTTCTCTCTCCTTATTCTTTCATTTCCTCTCTCTCTTTCTCCTTTATTCTTTTTCCCTTTCTTTCTGTCTCTCTTCATATTCTCTCTGCCATTCTCTTATTCTTTCTCTTTCTCCTTCTTAATTCCCTTATTCTTTCTTTCTCTCTCTCCTTCTTAGTGTTGCCCACGAGACGAGACGAGACGAGACTTTGGTCTGTCCCGTCCCGTCTCGTGAAAATGCTGTCTCGTCTCGTGTCTCGTCTCGAAAATATTCGTTTGTCCCGTCTCGTGTCCCGTCTCGAAGGGTTCTGTCTCGTCTCGTCTCGTCCCGTCTCGTTTTGTCTCGTCTCGTCTCGTAAAAGTGATCCGGGATATCATGCCAACAAAAGCCAAAAGTAGCAGAAACACAATATTTTTCCGGAAAGTGAGATAAAGCTCCAAATATTTTACCCATTGCGTGGTGAGAATAAATAAGGTTCGTTAATCATGAGGACATTAATATCAAAAATGCAGTTTGTTGGTTACTGATTGCTAGGTATCTTATGAAATCTACCTTGTGTTTTTTCTCGCTTCATACAACTGTCTATCCATAGTACATTTATACCGAGTTTGTTAGAACCTGTCCCGTTTCCCGCGCTAGCGATCGCTCGACAGTTTTGGTGCCAATGAGAAACGAGAAAAAAGTCGTCTGCTGGGCAGCGAGGATCGAATGGAAGCCAGAAGAGAGGAGCTTACGTAGACATTGTTGCCACGTTGCGTATTTTAATTTGCTGCCTGGCTTTGGCTTTCCCCAGCACGGAGTTCAGGCGGTCTTCAGCAGCAACACCGCTTGGTTTATGCTAGACAAGCCAGCAATCAGCTAGCGCGGGAAGCGGGACAGGTTGTAACAAACACGGTATAAGTGAATGCTCTTTTTCATTACTGCTATACCTTTTGGAAGTCTTGAAATGTTTTCCAATAGACCTTCTTTCTTTCTGAATGTCGAACTTCCGTGCACTATGAAAATGTACATTTTTTCTTTAAATTCTAAGCTTGGCGCTGGGGAGCAACAAAAAAGGTTTTAAATGTGTAGTACGAACACAAAAGACTATTTAAAATCTCAATATTTAATATATTACAAATAGAAAGCATTTTTTGTTCTCAATATTGTTAAACATCTTCTATGACATAAGTTTCAAAAAGTGTTTCTTTGTGATATTGTGCTGTTTCTTATGCTCAGCTTATGACGCACATACTTCTTTGTTTTCCCTTTAGCCTCTAAGTCCGGTACCACCACTGCTTGATCTAATTTATCCTTCGGCAAGCACGCATCTAGATATATATGTCGGGGGAGGTTGTCCGAGCCAAGTGTTTCAGAAAAAATAATAATAATAACATTAACGACAACAATTAAGCAAATGTTTAAATTAATACATTAATATAATTCATAGGTCTATTCACTTGAATATGTAAATTAATGAATTTTTATTATTTTTATTGCATGAAATGTTACAAAGATGGTAGAAGAATAGTAATATAACAGCACGAATATTAGCTAATATCTAGCTTACGTGTAGTTAAGATCGTCAAAATCTGCATAAAAACAGCTGTCCTGGCAAGAAAATTAATGTCAAAAAAAGGTGATGAATTGAATATTTGAGGAATAACAAAAAACAATTTACATCCAGTTGACGAAAAATAAAGTTCCTGATCAATATTTTATGCTCATTATTATAAGTAGTAGCGTACATAAATCTTCATTGATACTGTCATTCAAAGCAGTATGATCCCAATAGAATCCTTGTTTTCTAGTATGTTCGGCAGGAATATGTAACCCTCGATTATGCTAAACAAATATATTTTTTGTTTAGCTAGAGCAAGGCCCCAGGAGGATGCAAGAAGCCGTTCCTGCAAAAGTGTATGTTTTACGAAGCGAAGAAACGTGACAAAACCACCACGTATGGAAGGCAAACCTGCATTTATTTTATATCGCACATTTACAGAGCCGTGCCTCCTGAAGTTATAAAAATCCCAACTTCAATCATTCTTTTAGACATGCTATAGTTGAAAAAATATGTTTAGATGCACTTTTGGTGCATTATCAGATTATGCATATAACGTGTTATTGGAATCAACATATTTGTGTAAATTTGGTGCCTCGCCGATGGCGTAGTAATAACGTCGAGGTCTTGTAATGAAGGGTCCTCGCGTCGATACTCAATGGAGGCACAAAGTGGATCGGATCGCACTTTAAACTGTAGGTCGGTTCGCGATTTAGCCTATTTGTGAATCAAGTGGACTTAAAAAAACAAAAAAACAAAAAACAATTTCAACCTTAAGAATATTAGAATCCACTAATTCATCCGCAGGTAAGTCAAATTTCACATATCCCTCTTCATCCTCGTTCATAGACTTCCTGCAATACTCTTGTGTTGCATCCCACCAGGTGCGAGAAATGTGAAGTTATTATTTCCTTGTACTGCGTTATTTCTTTTCATAACAGTAAGGCTAAATTCTCGTTTTATCTGAACTTTTAAAAAATGTGCAAAATACGTCTCTATCTTTAAACAACCACCCTTTCCCATGTATGTGTAAAATAATCCCACTCTGTCTCAGAAAACCTCTTCCTACGATCAAATGAAGGAAACAACTCTCAAGTCTCAACAATTATAAATTTTTGCTTAAATTTCCTATCATTTATACAAACAGTAGCACATATCACGTCCTTTCGTTCAACACTGTCAACAGCTAATGTTACTTTCCTCGTCCTAATAAATTTATTTCCAACCAGTGATGGCACCAGGGAAATATGACTGGGGGGGGGGGGAGGTTGGCAACAAAATATTGTGAGGGGGCAGTCACATTAAAACGCCCAAAAACACTACACATACATATACTTATATAATAATACTTATAATAATAATTATTATTATTATATTCATGTATGGTGTTTTGTGTTTGTCTTTTATTTAGAGTGGACGTTTACTGCCTAAATTTACTTCTTGATTACGAGTTTATCTCCACATGATTCGTTTTAATAAAGACATTAATTCTTTTCTATTGGTAAGTTGCGTTGTCTCTAGTGGCCTATATTTCAGTATTGAAAGACATTCATAATTTTATAATTCATCGTCTTTCTTGAGATGAAACTACTGATATAAATATTTAAGTTATAAGATAATAATATAAATGATGAAAATAATGGTTCGAAGAGTTTAATTTTCTTGCAAAATAAACGTGACGTTGGAAGAAATGAATCTTCTTAGGTATTAGAAACAATGTGAGGCACTTAGTGAAGTGCAATTCTCCTGTAGGAGAATTCTGCTCTATGTGCTTTGGAGAACACATTGCCCACCTTTGGTACGTCCAGGCAGTGGCGTACGCAAGGGGGGGTTACCGGGTTTAAACCCCCCCCTTGAGCTTTTGAAATATTATGGAAAATGCTGTAGAAAAAAATTAAAAATGGCTAATTTATCACAGTCAAAGATCTGCGACAGTAATAATAATAATAATAATAATAATAATATAATAATAATTTGAATTATTATTCCCATGCAGCATGAAGAAAACACAACATTCCAAACACAATCTAAGCGGCCGCAAAGTTCTTTTTTTTTTTTTTTTTTTTTTGCAAAAAGTCGCGCAGTGACTCGCGAAAATTGTGAAAATTCCTTGCTTCGTCGCAGTGTGCCGACCTTATTGCAAACGTTCTTCCTGGTACTGATTTCACATCCCCTTGTGAACTCTCAAGTGATGCTGAGTCTATATCCACATCATTAAATAATGTTGAAGAAGTGCTTTGTGAATCACCTAGAAGTGATACATGTGTTGGAATGTTTATAAACTTACTTTTCAACGAAAACATAGATTCAGTGGAATTTAGCAACATGTATTCTCGCGTTTCATCATCATTCTGGGCGAGTTCCATAGGTAAAGGTAATGTAAATTCCCCCGTGCATATAGCACCGTGCCATGAAGGCACACGTTGTTGTGTGGTGGGCCCCAAAGATTCTCGATCTCGAACTATTTTGCAGGTGATGTGATCAGCACCATGCTCCGGCAGCTTTTATCCCCCAGGGGTTGCTCTCAGGTACCCATTGCTATGAGGCTGGGTGCGGAGACAAGGCTGGATAAATTCCAACCAATTCCGGGAAGCGAACCCGGATATCCCACGAAGTTGTCAGACTAGACCACCGCGGCTCCTTGAATGAGTTTCATTATTCGATTATTTCAATAAATTTAATATATTTGCTTGTTTTTATGGATTTTCTTCACACTTGAAATGTCTCACTTATCATATACAAATAACCGTTGACAATTATTTTGTAACAAAGAAACAAAAGAAATGTAATTTTGTTCTATTTCTTTCATAAATAGCAGCTGCATTAGTAGTAATTAAATTAATTAATTATAAGAATTATTAATTAATTAATTATTATTATTATTAAAGTATAATAAAACAATGGTAATGTGAATTTGTAGAAAGTTTTCGAAATAACACCCCCCTTGATGAAATCCTGCGTCCAGGACTTGACATTTCTTCTCAATGGCAAGAACAGCCAAATGAGACAGTCTGCATCCAGCATCCTGTTTCGAGCAAGCCTTTTCAAAGATATTAAGGACAACCATCTTCGTAACGCTGAAGAGTTTTGGGCAAAATTTGTGTTTCACCTTTCAGGGAAATGTTATCACAGAATAAAAAATCAGACAAAGGTTACAGTTACCTCATAATTCAAGTAATATTCTGACCCTGGCATTACTTACTCTTACTCTACCACTCCAACGTATGTCTGTGCTACACAATTACAGGCACCTATGGAGTTCGTGGGAAGAAGTTCTTCGATTTTGATATGTACGAGAAAGAGCGAACCTGCATCTAATGATTGAAGAGTGGTAAATTTTAATAAGCGTTCATTTACCTGCCCGCGATATGTTTTGAATCGAATTTTAAGAGTATCGAAGAAATTCCCTTTGTTAAGGTTTCCTAAGACTCATCATCTCGAAATTCAAGTCCCTGAATAGTAAGAAACCGCGATGAATCCACAACAACTGACATGTAGTGTCGGGTTTTCTTCGATCACTTTTGGTCCTGGGTTCGATACCCAGTGGAGGCACTTTAAACTATAAGTCCAGTCCCGATTAGCCTTACTGTGCATAAAGTGGACTTAAACACCAAATCAACCAACCAACCAAATCTTGAATCAACTTTGAATGTCTTTTAATAATTAACGTTGTCACTAACGACCACGATTAGAATAATTTGCCCGTACTACAGATGATATCTTGTGGTCCTGAAAATATTCGTGATGTTTTAAAACCATCCACATTCAACACTTTATCCCAGTTCTTAAGACTGGTTAAAACTTAGGTTAATCTCGGCTATTACAGGACATAAATGAACGAGAAATCACCTATACCCAGGTCGGCGCTCGAATCTTGGACGAAACAAATTAATATTTGTTAATCAAGTTGGTATTATAAGCAGGAAAGTGATATCATGCAGAATACACCACTTTGAAAAGGTGAAAATCGTCATACTCTTATAAAGGAACTCTCTTATTATTCAATATTTAATTAACTTCAGTTGGGGGCCCGGGGGGGGGCGAAGTGTCTGACATGGGGCGTCCCCCTGCCCCCCTCTGGCGTCGTCACTGCTTTCGACCCTCTAATAACTTCGCTGCTGATAGCCTCACCTTCGAAATGGAAGCTTGTGTGTCGGCGAATAATACAAACAACTTGTGTTCACTGTCCCTCTTTTATTCAAAGTCTGCCGTTTTCCTTTTCAGCTTTTCCTGCAAAACTCCCTGTCAGCAAGCAAAACAAATTACAGAATTTTTATTGCCCCTCCCTTGCATTAACTTTCATTCCTACTTTAGGCCTGGATTTATGGCACTTACCCGCTACGGCAGGTCAACCTCGCCCTATGTTTGGTGTTTGCCCCCTGAATCAACGGTGTCCATTGTTCAAAGCGAAACCTCTGTCAGTGGGGAACGGCGAAAAATAGTCTCGGAATACAGTCTGGTCGTAAACAGGCTCCCGCCACCCTGACATTGGTGTCAGCTTTTCCTCTGAAGTTTGATAAAACTACTTTGTGAAATTTGTTTAGTAACGATTGAAAATGTAGACAGTAGATAGTCTACTACATGTATTTTGCTCATAAACTTGAAGGCTAAATTTCCAGAATAAAAAGAACAGCTACAACATTCCTTCATCTGATTTACAGAAAGGCTAATCGGGACTGGACCCACAGTTTAAAGTGGGATTCAAATCACAATGTGCCTTCACCGGGTATCGAACCCGGGACCCCTTGTTTACAAGGCGACGACGCTACCATCGGGCAGTCCCCTCATAGAACAAAGTTTCTTTCTACGACGATTATACAGAACTTAGTGCACTTCCTTCATTTGAAATCTATTCTATATCAGCCTCAGTATTTCGTTATTACAATCCAAGGAATAGTATTCTCCTTAAATAAGAAGTAAAGAAATAAAAAAATGCATTGGAAATAATCTTCAAACGGACGTAAAAAAATCGAATCCAACCACCTGTAGAATGCCTGAGGGAAACAACAAGAATTTTCTCAACAAAGACATATCCGAAATTTCCATAACATTCTAATAATTTCGCAACCCGTACAAATAATCATGTGGTAAAATCTTGTCGTGGTTCCCTGTAAACACTTAAATCACCAAATTACTTCTTTCCATATTTCCCGTATTTTCTCCTCCTCTTTAGCTCTCAGCTGTTCGGAGTGGGATAATGCAAGATTATTTGTCCCTAATTATCTCCTTCTCTTAGTCTTGCTAATATCTTGGACTCCTTAATAACTTTCCCAACAACTCCTTATCAATTTGTACTGCCATGTTTCCTACAATGCTTTTCCTACTTCCTAATAACAATCACTTCTGTACACCCTTTGATGTAAAAATTAAATAATAAAAATAAACCATATCCGTCGGTCCAACCTATAGAGCTGAGACTATTTTTACAAGATAAACCTCGGACGCAGACATTCCACGATCTTTTGGCCCCTCCTTCCACCTCCTCTACCTGCCCTTTTACTAGATGTTATTCAGAATTGTATTAGTATCTGGAGTACTATCGTAACATAAAGTTATTAACCTGGAATAAATTGAAAAACAAAAATGGGGAGTAATGCTGTGTTTTGAAAGAGTATTGAAAATAAGTTTAGGTATTCATTCATTACTCTCTCTAGAATAGTCTTCTTTTTACTTGAAACACGCTTATCAACGTTTCTAATTGAAATACTTTATTCCAAGCAAACAAGTATTTGCAACTGATTAAAAATTTTGCTTTTATTTTTTCGAGACATTCGAGACGAGACGAGACTTTTCAAAAGCCGTCCCGTCCCGTCTCGTGTCTCGTCTCGAAAGCGAGACGAGAAAGGCATTCCGTCTCGTCCCGTCTCGAATTTCAGAAGGCTTGTCCCGTCTCGTTTTCGAGACGAGACACGAGACGAGACGGGACATGTCCCGTCCCGTGAGCAACACTACTCCTTCTTAATTCTCTTACTTTCTTTCCCTCTCTCCTCTATTCTCTTACTATTGCTTTCTCTCTCTATCTCCTTATTCTCTCTCCTTCTTAATTATCTTACTCTTTCTCTCTCCTTATTCTTTCATTTCCTCTCTCTCTTTCTCCTTCATTCTTTTTTCCTTTCTTTATGTCTCTCTTCATATTCTCTCTGCCATTCTCTTATTCTTTCTTTCTCTCTCTCCTTCTTAATTCTCTTACTTTCTTTCCCTCTCTCCTCTATTCTCTTACTATTGCTTTCTCTCTCTATCTCCTTATTCTCTCTCCTTCTTAATTATCTTACTCTTTCTCTCTCTCCTTCTTGAAAGAAATATTGAATGAAAAGATGAGCAAAATACAATCAACTTGCGAAAATAGAGCAAGTAGAAAATGTAATCGTTGCTCCCATCATACTATCAGAAACTGAATTGTTCCTAACACTGTCTTTGGATACTGGACATTCGCTGTGTGGACTTCATGGCCATCTGCAGAAATCTCTTGCGTGTGAATGTGCCACACACCAGTAAACCTCACCCTTCCACAATACACTGCCATGTCTATTAGTTTAAAGTCATTTCTCTCGTGTGTCACAGTGAAAGTAACTTGTGTATGGAAATGGAGAAACAAGTAAATAATAATAATATTTTGTACTAATCTTCACCGTAAAAATATGGCGGACTTCCTTGTTAATATATACCTTTTCTATTTACACACTGCAGCCAGCGAATGAATGATTCCACTGCATTTACTATCCAAGCTGAGTAATCCCGCTTCTATTAATCTAGAAACCAATTTTCACGGATTTTGCCGAAATCCATGTGAAAGCATGTGTTAGGGGTATGAAGAGGTTGCCACGTCCTCTCACGTGAGCATCTGCCAGCTTAGCACAGGGTAGAAACAATGAGATACCTCTGGGCACAGATCAGGGTGACTAACGCTACGAATATATGGAAAGAAACAATAGATTTAACCCACTACGGAGGGTACAATTCGTAATATATTCTTGAATAATTATATACAAATATTAGATAACTTTGGCAATCTTTTCATACAATATTTTTCTTCAATTTTTATTTCTTATTAATTTTAGCCAATCTTCTTCTTTGGGCTTCTTCTTCTTGTATTGGCTAATGCTTCTTCTCATTATTGCTAAGGCTTCTTCTTCTTGTAATTAATAAGGCATCTTCTTCTTATTACTACTACGGCTTCTTCTTCTTATAATTACTAAGGCTTCTCCTTCTTGTAATTACTAAGGTAAAGCTTCTTCTTCTTGTAATTACTAAGGCTTCTTCTTCTTGTAATTACTAGGTCATCTTCTTCTTGTAATTACTAAGTCATATTTTTGTTGTAATTACTAAGTCATCTTTTTGTTGTAATTACTAAGGCTTCTTCTTCTTGTAATTACTAATGCTGCTTCTTCTTGTAATTATTACATATTGTGTATTTTTTCTTCTCTGGGCTTCTTTGTCGATCTTATCCAAATTGACGTAAATATTAAGAAAATCGATCTCCCAGACAAACAAAGAGAAAGGGATTAGTTAAAGATCGCCGCCTGGCGATTTTATTTCTTTCATTATAATTAGTATTAATATCTACAATCATTATTTCACCACATCAGCGCTTTCCTTTTTCTCTATTTACAATTGTATAAGTTTTCTTGGGTGCTGCCATCTCTGGCCCACTTTCTAAGCTGCTTTATGTATCATCAAATATAAACGTCGTTCTTTTTGCATGCTGCCATCTATGATCCTATACCTCAAAGAACAACAATGCAGTTTATGTACGTGACAAGGTACCCATCCCTCTAAAGCCAATGGTGGCCACCCCTTTTAGATCATGTCATCATAATTCACAAAGTATCCTCTACTGTTCTTTTGCTGAAAGTCTCTTCATTTCTAGATTTAATGAACAATTTACTTGATCTGTCCTCCCATAAATTGTTCCTTTACTTCATCTCACTGATTGAAATTCGATGAATGTTCATTCGGGACGATTTGCCAGGAAATGAAAAACAAGTATTTATATTCATAAATACGCCATTATATGCCAAAATAATTATTTTTAAGTATCTTTTTACTCTCACAGATGTAGTTAACCATAGGAAAATGTTGCTGTAGAATCAGAGGAAACCAAAAAAGAGTAATAAGTAAAATTATGCCGAAAAATGTGGTTTTAATTCTACATTGCAGGTGTGCACTAATGAACAAAGACAAAATGAGGGTAACACTACAACATTAAGAAGATTGATGTTTGTTATTTATCAAACTATCATCAAAATGAAAAAAAAGTTGGATCAGTCTTTGGGGTAACTCACAAACTATTCCTGATCATCAACTAAGTAGTCCACATAGAGATCCTCATCATTTTCTACCGTAGCGTTGGTGGTTAGCATGGTCTCGTAAAACTGTTGAGCCTCTGGGCTGGTGAAAAATCGCTTCAAATCCTGGAGATCCTTGTACTTGGGCAAAGGAATGGGCAGCGGTCCATCGTACAGATTTCTCAAAATGGTTCTAGGTGAAGTAGAGGTCCCTTTGTTCTTTCCTCGCTTCGGTGGTCGCCACATGACATCAGCGCGCAAGTAAGTGCCAAGATAGGTATTGCGGTAAAAAAATTTTGGTGGGGTTTTCAGCTCGTATCTCCAAACAACGCACTGGCCTTGTAGGAAATGGACATTTTGGCAGGTAAATTGGCTTCAAAAACTCAGTCCACGTCTTGAAGAGCTCCTTCGTGCAGTTTACCACAGCAAATGGCGTTGGTTTGTGTCTGCTGCTCCTTATTACATCTCTCCATTCGTCCGGCAACTCGACATAGGACTGTTGATTTATGTAGCTCGTGTTTTTATCGCACTCTAAGTAGGAGTGGCCCGTGATTGAAAAAAACAAAAACATGTTGATGGCATCGAAACGACGTTTTTCTGTCACGAGATGGTGGAGGTATCGAATGACAGTATAGTGCTTGTTCTGGCCGGCACAAGAATCACAAAAGATGACCAAGCGACGACGTTTTTCGGGCCAAAAGTTGTGCACAAAACTGTCGACCATAGAGCACACATCATCTGACCCTTTATGAGCAACGGTCTCGTCGTACGTGAAGAAAACTGAATCACCAGAGGAAAGGATGTGAATATTGAAGCTGTAGAAGCTCAACTGACGTTTATAACACACATCATTGGTGCTAATCTTGGGGGTCGATACATTTTTTTTTTATTCCATGGTAACTGCAGATATGGTGTCATCCTTTCTACTCTTCTTTTTGTATAACTTCTTGATGGAATAAAACTTCTGAGCTTTCAGTAAATGAAGTTTGTGTTCTGTTTCCAGTCTGTTTGTCTTTTTGATTTTTCAGAGTCATTGATGCCAGCTTCAACCACAGCTTTTTGCGACTTGTACGAGTCACTTCCTCTGTTGAGATGGGAACGTGACGTCAATGCAAACATATTATGACGTATTTCTAAACATATATACAAGTTCCAACCACAACTGTACCAATCTAATTAAAGTTGTCTGTGACATCTTGCACATAATTTGAAATAACAAACATTTAAAAATCTTAATGTCTCAACAAATATTAAGTAAACATTCAGGTTCGTCACAAATAGTACACAATAGAACTGATCACAACACTGCACGATTCAACACACGCACAACGAACGACTGGAATAACCTTCCCGTAGCGCTAACACGTTTCAGTGAGGCACACATTATTTAACAGAAAACACTCATCGTTCTTCCCCCGACGCTCGGACTTTCATCGTTTTTCCCCCTTGCCCCGTATGTTTGGATGATTTTTTCAGGCACTTCTCACCGTTTTCCCAACCAAGGCCGTTCACATTCTTATAGTACAGCTTCTGAGCCATCAGATGGCTATTTTGAGCTATCAAAATGGGCGAAAAATCGACATTCATCGCTTTTCCCCCTGGGTCTTCAAATGTTATTGGAACTAGCTAAAGTAAATGAATTACTGGAAATGTATTCTGATTTCCCCCCTCCTCATTGCACATACTGTATTGGAACATGGTGCCAAGATGCAAGACTCTTTTTTACATAGATCATTTTTTATGGATTTTTGGAAAATATAGGGTCCGGCAATATATATGGACCATTTTAATATACTTTCTATAGTAACACAATGCAGCTCATGTAAAGCAAGATAGGGGTAATTGATAGATAACATAATGTCATTTGTAGAACCATAACACAACACTGTTCACTTCCTCTTATTTGTTGAAAATCACATTAGGGAGATAGCCACCATTCCGTGTTGTAGCTTGACGGAGTCGACGAACAAAATCATCCCTAACAAACACCAGCATTGCGGGTGGAATTGGCTGGACTTCTTCTCTTATTCTTATCTTCAGGATCTCTTAATTTGGGATACGTGTTCAAACACTCGGCTCTTGAGGGTCAGTCAGGGTGTGATGTGCAGCCACCATACAATGTACTATACATTACTTTAAAATACGCCTCTACCACATAAGAAGGGTGTTTTGGGGTCGAAATAGTGTCCCTCGTGCTCTTACTAGCATGCTGGGTTTCATCCCTATTGCGGGGCAGTAGGGAATAACAACCTTTAAAAGTGGTACATATATATTGTCGAACCCTGTATATACATGCTTAATTTTACATTATTTTAAGGAAAAACAGCCGCAAAATTATGACGACTTGGTTCTCGTCATTATCACCCCTGTGGGCACCAATCAATTTGTGACACAAAAAAAGGAATTTCCGATGTCAATATGCCAAAGTTTTGTATTGTGCGAAATTTTGGCAGTGTCCAACTAAATCCGTGAGGTTCCAAGTTAATGAAGCTTTTCAACCCCATCATGGGGATTAACCTACCGACGGAACAGAGCGACATATGCAACAATACACACGAAATGTCTAACTTGCGACGAAGGAGCAAAGGTTAAAAAAACAAGGGCAAATTGAACAAAGATACGAAGAATAATAATTTCTGTTGTTTCTCATTATGGAGAATTCCGGCAACGAGCGAAAAATAAAGAGTTGAAGCTTGCAACGGTTCTTTATGAGGAGCGAGGAAAAAGCAATTATGGAACCATAAACACACCATTGTTTCGGAAACAACCGCTGCATATTTAAACCTTGTGGTCTTCGAGGATGACATCAGGCTAACATAAAGTAAAAGCTATACTCGTAATTGAAATGAAGAGCGGTTTCTATTCGGAGGGAGGGGGGTGGGGTTGGGTGCTCTGACAGAGGTACACAACAGGAACTAATTAGGTTTTGGTGTGTTGCGGGAAAAGCAGCAGGAACGGGAAAAAATTCCGATGCCATTCGTTTCTTCCTTGTGTTGTTATGACAACTGTGTCCGTCTGTTTTTTTTCGCTATGTTACCTGCTTGTTTACACGAAAAAGTTCAAATACAAAATAGCTAAAATTGTCAGGTATTTTCCTGTGTTTATATACTGCTTATATATCTTGTTTGTGTAACTTTTCGGTTAATCGCAACGTTGAAGATGCTATGATTAGGGGTGTACCGGGACGGGTGATTTTTAAAAATCCCAACGTTCCGGACGGAGACAATTCGCAATTCCCAGATACCAGTAGGAATTTTTCGAGACCGCATTTCCGACAAAGAAAATTATGAATTGATTGTTTTGTATATAAATTGCTACTTTCAGGAAATTTCAGACAGTTACGTGCAAAAAACCTCGAGAATAAACCACTGTTAAACGAAATCACTTGAACCAACTTTCGTGATCCCGAAAACTCGAAAAAATAATTTTCCTAATCAGCTTTTCAATATCCTGCACATCCATAATTATGATAACAATAAATTGATAAAAAACATGCAAAAGTATACGTTAGTTATATATTCGACCATTTTTTTTCTCATTTTTGACAAATTCATGTGCTGCTTGCAGCCGCCTCAGTAGCCCCTCATTTCGGAAATGGAAATTTGAATAAAAACATAGAATTGGAACTTGGTAAAAAGAGAAAATTCGCGGCCTACATTAGGCATTCCTATTTGCTACTATTCTTCCAATTAATCAGAAATATTGTTATTTATACAAACATACAATATACAGAGTGTCCCAAAAGTCCCTTAACAGCCGTCTTAGAGACGTGTAGTGCAGAGATTGACATGATTTGAGTATATAGTAATACTGTAGGGGTAGGCGGAACATGATTGCTGTGGGTGACCATGGCGGCGGCCATCTTGGTATCCGCCATATCGGATGGAGCTCAATTTTTTTAAATGGGAAGGTATATGTGTGGCACATAATTTTAGGCTAGAATTGCACCAGAAACAAGAATATGAAGCCAGTTTTCAGATATCTTTAATCTGGGAAAAGTTATTGATGCAATGTTGAATAAATGATGACGTATGATAAAGTATGGAAATTGTGATAACTGATATCATATCTCTTTTGTTGCAAGTGTAAGTGACAAAAAACATGATGTTATCCAATGTGGAACGAATTGAGATCATCCTCATTTTCGCCGAAAGGAGTTCACGGAACATTGCCAATGACTTCATTCAAAGACATCCGCTTAGGCTGCCAGTGTCGCATGTTAGTGTGGCCAATGTGCTGAAGCTGTTTAAAGAAACGGGTGCAGTGCACGATAGACGTCGATCGGGAAGACCAAAAACAGCCACGGATGAAGAAACAACAACGGCATTTCTGGCATCATTCGTGAAAAAAGTATTCACCCAAAAAAAGTATTCGACGACTATCCGCTCAATGTGGTGTTAGCAAGAGTTCGATTAGCAGGATTATGCCAGAATACAAGTGGCATCCCTACAAGATGCAAACGCAACAATATCTCAGTGAAGATGATCTTCATAGGAGGGTGGAATTTTGTGAGTGGTGTGTCGTGCAACTTGAACGTGACCCTGATTTCTGGCGAATCATTCTGCATAGCGATGAGGCATTTTTTTATACCAATGGTGAGGTCAACCGTGAAAACTTGCGGTATTGGTCCTCTGAGAACCTGCACTGGGTATGTTATGGTGTGGTGTGGAATTTGGAATACCCAAATCATAGGTCCATTTTTCGTTGAGGGGACATTGAATGCAGAGACCTACCTGCAGTTGCTACGCGATCTTGTCTTACCTTCAGTGTGTATGCCGGATGGGTCTTTCCCAGAATTTTTTTCAACATGATGGTGTACCACCTCATTATGGGAACATTGTTCGGCAGTACCTTGATGTCCAATTTCCTGGTAGGTGGATTGGCAGACGAGGACCAAGAGAGTGGCCAGCCAGGTCTCCAGACCTTACTCCTCTTGATTTTTACTTGTGGGGCCATCTTAAGGCCATGGTTTATGCAGTTCCAATACGTGATATGCGTCACCTTCGTCAACGAATCACTGAGGCCTGTGCCGCTGTCACTCCCGATACTCTTTTGAATGTTCGCGTGCATGGGAGACTTGCTTACGGAGGTGTTTACGGGAGCATGGCGAGCACATTGAGCACATTTTGTAGCGCAATAACTTTTCACAGATTAAATATATCTGAAAACTGACTTCATATTCTTGTTTCTGGTGAAATTCTAGCCTAAAATTATGTGCCACACATATACCTTCCCATTTAAAAATTTGACCTCCGTTCAAAATGGCGGATACCAAGATGGCCGCCGCCATGGTCACCCACAGCAATCATGTTCCCCCTACCCCTACAGTATTACTATATACTCATATCATGTCAATCTCTGCACTACACGTCTCTAGGGTGGCTGTTAAGGGACTTTTGGGACACCCTGTATATTAGGGACATGGGTGTTCTTTATGAGTCTCCCTTCATCTATTTAATCATATTTCCATCACGTATCGAAATCTGATGTTCATGGGATCTTACCAAGAACGTTAACCAATTAAGTAATGGGTGATGTAACTTATTCATCCTTCATCCTCGATGATGAGAACACTTGTCATTAACATGACAAGTTAAACGGTTGGCAGTGCGAAAGGCACAACTAAAACTAAACAGCTTAACAATTAGAAAAGACAATGGTCACTCATTGGGTTTTATGAACCTTTGAACCTGAATCATGGCTGGGTTAGGATAATTACCTGTCTATCTGACGAATGAAGACAATTTCGAAGAATAAAATAAACTAAGTCCTCTCTAGGCTTCGTTGCAGGTTGACCAGGACTCTCCTCACTTTCCCTCAACTCCTTTCTCTAAGCTCCTCTCTCTCCTCAATCCAAATCAAAAGTCCGTCCCTTCACAGTCTGCCTCACCTCTATATCACCCAGGCCATGGAGACCTTCCTCCATGCCGAATCGTGATTTTAACTACCTCTATTGCAAACAGCTGTCTCCATAGGCTGATTGAACTTCCTATATCCTGAATACATCAGGAAGTTTGCATAGCACAACACTGTGCATTGTTTACATACCACAGAGGTTGAGACAACTGAGATAAACAAGTGAATGCTCTGGTCAACATGAAGCATCAGAGAGGTTTTAAATAAAATATAATCTTATGGATTGATACGATATCATCATTCATCCTCATGGACTCGATTAGCCAAAAGTGCCAGAAAAGCAACGTAAAATAACTTAATTCAAACAAACAATATACGAGATTGTCTAATGTTTCTGTAGCGTCTCACAAATTTCTTACTATCTTACGATTCTGATGTTCTCGTGGCACAAAAATATGCAAAAAATTGATGAAACCGTAATGGCTGGACAAGAGAAAAGAAGTAGAGATCCTTGACGTTTTCCTCCACCAAGTCAGATTATACTGGAAATGGTTTAAGGATGACGATGATGATCCCCGGGATTTCAACCCTTTTTTTCTCAGAGCGAGATGCCATCTACTGCACGACGGGGACTATTTGCTTTCCACAAACGATGTACCAAGTAAGTCTCTTGATCATTTCTAACAATCGTATCAGATCAGGGTATAGATATGAACCACTCACTATCATTACAGGCCAAGTAAGAGCTGGCGGAAGTGCGGTAAAAAAAATTTACTCATAACACCACGATTTCCTGTTATGATGAGCCGGGCGCTGACTGTGTAATGTTTGGCTTCTGAGAGCGTGTAATGGCTTCTGGCTAACTCCTTCTTTATCTTCATCCGCTTCTTTCCCCCTCCCCTTCCCTTTTTCTGAACGCCAGGATATATCTCAAGGGACGGTTTGTTTACGTGATCTGATCTTGGTTTCGGGACCCGATCCGCGGTAAAAAAAGGAACGTGCATTCATAACCCGTTCTTTACTCCGTTGGAAGGTTTACAATATACAAGGGTAAACATGTCAGTCAGCGCATGTCACAACGTGTGGAAAGCAGGAGCTGTGCTTTCTGAAACTGTTCAGAGAGAATTGTGGAGAAACAAAAGCCAAGCGACCGACAGCTGATAATTAGTTTTTCTTCTTGGCTTCCTACGGGCTTGTCTTCTGTTTCTCTTTGACAGTTCATTCTTTTTTCTCTCTCTCTTTTGCCTTTCAATCTTCCCCCTGTTGTAACGTTTTATTTCTTTCGTTTTATTGCCTACCGCCCTTCTAAAGGTTTTTTTACCTTTCACTGTGTAGATTACGCAATCTTCCTTATTTGTATACACACACAAAAAACGTTGATTTCGGTAACATTTCAGATCAAACAAAACTTATATTTCACATCGAGACCTAAAGGAAAAGTAAATTTGTAGCAAAAATGGATATTTCCCTACTGTTTTTGAGGTTTATGTCCAGAGGAGGACAAACAATATACCAAGCGGTAGCGGTAGCAATCCCTGTCTAAGGTGGTTGGTGGTAGCTCTGTTGAACATTCTTGTCCACATAGGGAGTGTGAGAAGAAATATAAAGTGACACATGTATTCTTGAAATAGGATGGTGGGTGGGTGTTTTGTAGTTTCCGCTATCCTTCATTCTTCCCTTTTCTTTATCATGACACATGAATATGATATCAATGCAGCCTATCCCGCTTAAGCAAGCAACTTTTCTATGTTCATCCTCTGTTTCTTCTTGCGTGTCTTTTTTCTCTCTCTGTTGAGCGAGAGAAATAACAGAGAGATACAGAAGGAAGGAAAGAAACAGAAATGGAAAGAGGGAGAAAATAACAAATAAGAAGAAAAAGAGAGATAAGAAAGAAGTCAAAACACTAGCATGCCTCTTACCTGGTGTAGCTGCACATCCCGCTTACAAATTAGTTCCTGCGCCTAGTACTGCGATGGTCACGGTTAGACATCGGCATCATATCAGATAAACAGTATTTCAACTAAAGTTTACAAGGGAAACGGAAATGGTATTTGAGTAGGTCACTGACAATTATCACGGGTATCAAGTTCTGTTTATTAGAAAAAAGAATTTTCCTGAGTGGTAATTAGCTTCTCTCCTGCATAACCTCTTCCACTTTACGAAGGTATTAGGTCGTTCTTTAAAGCCCCGAGCCTGGCAACGCCATCTAGCGTGAACTTTAGAAGTCAAGACGCGAGGGAAGAGTAATTCTTCCCAAGGTGAGAGACCGCAGTGTCTTTTAAAGCCTGGAAGTTCTGGAGGAATTTGCGGGTCGCTCTGACCTTTCCGCATTGACCTTAAGGCATCTTAGCAAACACGAGCTGGAAAGTCTTTCCAGAAAAGCCCTTCCTGATTGCAGCGGAATCTCTGGAGCACTTTCAATTATGGAGGTTTAATATCGTCCACGTGCCACACAAAAGACCCATAAATTACTAAAAGGGTTGAACTTAAGGTTATTAAAAAATGACGGAATTTCTACTTTGACAGCCGTTCTCCGCGGCGGAATGGTTAGCACAGCGCGCTACAACGCCTGGGTCCCGCGATATGATGTTCTTTCAACAATTTCATCATATCATCACTCATCCTCATCTTCGCGATTAGCCAAAAGTGACACTGCGTGATACGGAATTTAGACATACATTGAGATGCTTCATTGGCATACCAATGGATTTGTCCATTTATTGTATTGTACAGCGCCGGTGAGAACTGGTGCGTTATCTACCAGGGAATTTGCCTCGGCAAAGTTTCGTTCAAGTCTATCTATGCTCTTATAGGACTATCGACATTGAATCTACTGAATTACTGATATGTACCCGGTGGGCCAGACTCAATTAGGCAGTTTTTGATTGGATGTTATTTTTATTTTATATTGTGACAAATGTTACAAAATGGTTACGAAAATGGAATCACACACACGCATAAGTCATTGATTTTCAAGATAGTGGTCGACCTGGGCACCATCTAAGTCAACACAGGCTTGTAGACGTAAAGCAACATTCTCACACGCCTTCCTACACATGTTTACCGGAACATTTTTGAACTCCTGAACAATCACCTCACGCAGGTGTTGCTCACTGCCAATGGGATTAGCGTACACCTTGTGTTTGAGGTGACCCCAAAGGAAAAAGTCTGGTGGGGTGATGTCGGGTGATCGAGCTGGCAACTCCACTTCCTGCCATGATGTTTCCTCACTGCGCACTAAGTAGGCAGAGTATTTACCTCGCTCACAGGATACCGTATGATGCTGCCATCTATCGACAACAAAATGTACTTTCTCATTTTTCCGTGTGCTGTTACTAATGTTCGAAAACTGCCTAATTGAGTCTGGCCGATAAAAAGTATGTTATCGTGAAGGTACTGCAAATTCTATAATTACCACAAACTTTACCTGAGCTTTCAGCTTTGTACAGCAAAACAGTTGCGGTGTTGACATTTCAGTAGGAGTCTCCGGTTCCATTCCCATGTGAGGACTCAAACAGTGAGGTATTCTATGCTTTATGGATAAAAACGGGTAGGACATACCGGAAAATGTCGTTCGGATCCCAAACTTTGTGTGGGGTGTTTAAAAGTGGCACCCAGCTGGCGGTGAGCTAAAAAAAGGGGGGGGGGATTTTTATATATTTCGGAGCAGGCTTGCGGAAACTCACAAAGAAAACCCATGCCAAGCCGGGATTCGAACCACTGCTATCATAGCGCGCATGTTAACTATTCAGCCACGGAGGTTGGCTATTACGAAAGAACTGAACGTCAATAAAGAACTCTCTTCAAAGATTCAGCTGCACAAACTTTGGTAGACAAGCATCTCAGCTGCAGAAGCTCATGTTTCGCTTATTTCTATCCGCAGACCAGCCATCAGCTTACGAAACGGTGCAATTATTAATGAGGGCAATTAAGAATGTTTATTAGCGGGATTATTCCAGCGAAGCACATTTTCCCGAGGTGCACTGCGCATTAAGCCGCTGACTCGGGAACAGATTTCTCCCAGCTGCTGAGAAGAACCGTAGGATCGGCTTAAGAAACGCGAGGCTATTAAATTAAAGCGGGTAATGAATTAATTGACTCGCTCAAATAGGTAGCAAGTTCCTGGACGAAATGCCCAAATAAGGTACACAGTGTGGATGATGAACAGAGCAATATTGACCCAAAGAATGCGTTACAATTATAATCTTGGAGTTTTGACTACGTTCCTTGAGTCCACTTCATGCACAGATAGGGTAATCGGGACTGGGCCTACAGTTAAAGTTGGGTCCGAATCCGCATGGCCCCCACCGGATATCGAACCTGGGACCCTTTGTTTCCAAGACCACGACGTTACCACTACGCTATCGGTAAGGCCACTTATCTTAGAGAAACCAAGTAATAATTCAGGCATATCGTTATCGCCCTGGGACGGAACCTTAGCTCGGAACGTGGTGGAGGCGCCGGGTATAGCCGGTAACAATATTTTAGTTATCAGAATTTTTCTTATTTTACACTTCTTTTCCACTTATTTCGGACAACATGTGTAAAGAATTAATGTTGTCTGGAAGAAAATGATAAAAGGACACGCAACGACTTGAACTCGGGACAGTATGTAGTGAGATCATTTGTCAATCGCAGAGCCGGCTATAGTTAAGGTGTACAAAATGTGTATTCAAACACAAGCAGATAAAACTTGGTATTGAGAACACTTCAAAAGACACACACCACATACATTTACATTATTTTACATCATCATTCTTCTTCTTCTTCTTCGTGACCCTTACCGCCGGGTATATAACAGTCTTGGTCAAGGATCTAGGATGTAGAACACTGGTGAGTAGGAGTTTTACATCATAAACTCCATACATAAAGCAAAACACAATCTGTTACTATAAACAGCTTTCCATTGTCTAAGGTAGAGAAGAAGGTCTAAATATGGGTTTTGGAGTTATCAGCGCTCCCGGGTGCTGCAGCCTGGCAGAGGCTATGGGAACTGGTTATCTGTCAAGGACAAAGGTTGCGGCGCCAATTCGCAAGAGAAGTGGTGGTTAGTTTCGGCCTTGGACGCTGTTATAGAATTGCGACCTCCGAAAACTTTTTGCAGGTATGTTTTCACTCAACGTTTTCTGAATTCTCATCCGCTTTGTATAGGTTATGACATTAGCGGTACGTAAAAGAAATGTGGGCTTTTATAATGCCATGATTTGTTTGTGAAATATGTACCACAGAGAGCGAAAATAAATTCAAGATGAAAAATAGCGTGATGGTCTAAATATGGGCTATGACAAGAGGTCTTAGGTTGAGATCACATTTTTAACAAAGATTTGAATGTTTTTTCTTAATTTCGATTTTTCCCATACCGCGTGATTTTCAAAACAACAGATTATTCATAAATATGAAATGTATAATGTTTTAGCGATAAACGACTGATTTTTTAAAATTCTAATTGCTTTTTGTGATATTGCCAGTAGTAGCCCATATTTAGACCACAATTTTGAAATACATCATTTTACCATTTTTTGGAAATTGCTTCTTTTTTTTTTTTTTAAAAAAAAAGAGACCTTCTATACTTTAGCATGCTATTACATTTAAATATATATTTCATAGATATGCATTTTAAAGGCAGGTGCTTGATATATTAATTTTTTTCCTCCGAAAATGACAATATAAAAAGGGGGGCCATATTTAGACCTTTTCCTCTATTATAGTCCATATACAGTCTTCGAACGACCGCAGCGCCACACATGGCAGAAATGAATTGTTTGTTTTTTAGTCACAGTAGTTCGTATACATACCATCATTCCATAAATTCCTTACTCTTAGTTTATCAAAATATACACGTATACATTTCTGCTAATTAAATCTCATTATGCATTAATTAAGAGAATATTAATCAAAATTAACGGGAATTGAATACTGATTGACTTTACACGCTTGTAAACTCCTTAATATTTCAGATTTTTAACACGAAACTATTCTGTCCGAGGAAATGAATATAAGTATACACTTTTGTAAAGGAAATCTTGAGTTACTTATATCAACATTGCAATAATGAAACGTTAGTGTCTCTTCTGTATATAATTAGTACTCCTCTTCCTCTTGTATCACAATTGTATGGGAAGCAAAACGTTTAATGACACACTTTTGTTACATCACCTGAAACGGCGTAATGGCTGCGTAAATTTCCATTCTTTAAGTTGTCATAAAGCGTTAGTACTGTAGTAAACACGAGAAGTTTCTCATGGACTCAAAATTACAAGAAATCGGAAATTTGGCCAGAAAGTTTGGATCACCCTATAGATAAGCGCCAAATTGCAGATTTACAACGTTTTCATCGGCCGCTTTCCAGGGAAAGAATAACCGTTTCCCATGTTAAGTTGAGCTTGTTATCTGCTGTGATGGCGAGTTTCATCTATTAATCTGCCATCCCGGGTTTTTTCCCTTTCGTCTTCTTCTTCTTCTGCCATCAAACGACCAACCTTGAACCATCAATCGTTCATTTCTTTCCCGCATCAATCTTCAAACCGTCAACCACCCCCTTTCCCTAGTTCTAAGAAAGAACCGTGATTGTTGTAGCGGTATGGGAGTTCCGCCCGATTCAGGATTTCTAGTTGACCTCTCTCCGGAGCAAGAAAGCCCGCTTTTGATTTCTTTAGCAGAGGGAATTTGGAGCACTGGAATGTAACAGGAAATTCCCTCCATTTGTCCCTCTTCTTCTCCTCTCCCCCTCATTCCCCCCACTCCATTCCTCCCTCGCTGTCGGAAGCCAATTACTTTCGTGTACGTTCGGGATGTGGCTCTCGGGCTTGGGGGGGGGGGGGGCATGTAACTGTCTTGAAATTTAGGCGTCTCGGTCGGTAGAATGGACAAAGGACGTTCTATTCTTAAGAATCTATTGTACAGCCACAGAAGAAAAACTGGTGGAAGCTTTTATCTGGTTATTAACTGTAGAGGACATCGATATTTCATCCAGTGCCCCTTGCATGTATGCAACTTAGCACTGCGTGGGAGTAACGTGTTGCCGAGATTGCAGGATAAAGGCTGCATTTTTTAATCGAACTTAACCTGAAAGGTTTCGCAATTAATTTAATCTTGGTAAGTTACTGGTTATTCTCATAACGGTAATAACTCTTTTAGTATTAGGTGTTGGTTACCCGAAAAACAACGAAAAAGCATTGAGTTCAAGAAAAACTTTCGTGCTCCAACATCGATCACTTCCGCACCTTATCGGTTTTGACATTATTTTTTCAAGGTTTATTTAATTTGCTGTCGCACCTAGCGAAAAAAGGATTGAATTGATTGATTTGATTTTTAAGCTCACTCTGCATGTACCTCCACCGGGGTATCGAACCTGGAACCAGATCGTAACCACTATGCCACCAGGAAGGCAGATTGATTGAAAAATGCGTAATAATCCTCAATGTTGGAAATATATCAGATTAACACAGCTCCAAATCCTAGACAGCAGCTATCATTTTCCAGACAGGAACTTCACAATCAGGAATGCAGTGTCAGACATTACCTAAGCTCTTCCTGGTCACCAACGTGGTAAACATGTAAACAGGTGAAACCAGGAAAAGGCCACAGGTAACTGACTCAGAATTTGCTTAGTAATATCGAACTGAATAAATATCTGGGAGCAGAGAGGTCATTGGTCAATTTTAGATTGAACATTGAGAGGGGCGGAACTACGACTGAGCCAGGAAACGTTGGGGCGAGTTGCAAGTCAAACTCTCGACTTACCGTACAGTCACGATCATAATAATTCACCGTGGGAAGTCCATCTCCAGGCAGAGGCAGGTATACCTTTCCATTTACCATGTTGATCCAATCTTAGGGTGTATGAAGCTCAGGTATACGTTTGTTAATTACCTGTCGCACCTTACCATCAAGCTTACCATGAATAGCGAGTTGCTCCATAATCAAGGATGAATGATGAGTGAGCTACATTAACCCAATTTCAATCCCACATAAGGGTATGTTACGAAAGATTGATATCTACTTCATTTATCTGCACAGCAGGTAAAACCATTCATCGTACAGGGATTGGGAAACTTTAAACTTATTACACAGTGAATTGTACAAAGATCGAGAATACATTTCAATTTTTGCGGAGCAGATAAAAGAGTTGATTACACAAAGATCGCGAATCAACTTGACTTATTGCAGCGAGAATAAAACAGTTAATTGCACAATGATTGAGAATATATTCCACTTACCATACAGCGGGTAAAACAGTTGCAAACAGCATATTCGTGTCGCTAGTATGAACACCCAACGTTCTCCTTCGCATCCACTATATTAGCAACTTCCTCATTTCAGCAATGTAGACTGTAAAAATGAAGATAAAAAGTTTGTATTACCTCACGGAACAGAAATGTCGAAGCAATTAAATATTTTGAAGTACTCATATCTAACTTCTACATAGCAGAGAGTTTCCCCCATTGTCCGTCCTGTGGATATAAAAAGTGACATAACTTGAAGACAAAGAGATACAAACTGGATTAACAACATATCATTAAAAAATATGATACTACATGCGGGCAAGAAATTACATAATACAAAAAAAAATTGTGGAGCTACATGCCGCTGGAACAAGTTCTAGTTTGTTCTGTATTTGTATGGACGAATACATGTCGTAACAGACAATTATGTTGTTCCACTCTGTATGGTTATATCAGCATTTATTACTCTTTCCGGAATGGGGAATTTGGATAAGGGTACACATATGTTGCACGGGATTCTGGTTGGGAAACCTGATGGTAAGAGACCTGTAGGAAGGCCAAGGCAAAGATGGAGGAATAACGTTGGGATGGAACTAAAGAAATCTGTAACGATGGAAAAGATTGGATTGATCTTGCCCAGGATAGGGACAGATGTAAGGCTTGTGGTGCTGCAGCCATAAAGCTTCGGGTTTAAGAAGGCTAGAGAGTTATTTAGTTAATGGATTCTAACTAAATTGTTTTGGTATGTTATTCTGAACTGCATTACTGGTATTAGCTGTACAGTTCGTACATTTTTCTGCCATTTGCACGATTTGCACTACCATGCATTAAGTAGCAATCAAACAATCAAGTTGAGGATATTTAAAAAGTTATTAATATTGGATTCACTCAAGTTGTTTCCTTAGAACTACGTATTCTCATTGCCACCTGGGGAAGACAGCTGACAAAGAGTGGTTGAGGGGGTGAGGAAACTTCTGTTTGTCCACTATCTCAGCATGTGGTATTGATATTTGGGGGAGACAATACAAAAAATAGGCCTACATACCTTAGATTTTTTTTCACCGCCTCTCACCCTCCATGCCGATAGGTGATGAACTTGTACCGTGCGTCCATTTCGATCTTCAGCCGAGAGATCGGGAGAAGCGTGGCGGGCGGCACTGACGGAGATGCCGACATTTGCGGCCTGAAATGCCCGCTTATTTTTATGGACATATGCAGACATTTATATAAATATTGCAAAACGAGCACTAACCTGTGTTATAAGAGTATGGTTTTAATTTTAGTAGCTTAGTGACTGTATGTGCCGATGATTTTGACACGCCCACCTCTTGTGAAACACGGCGTAGAGGTTTGTTTGGAGAACGTTCTAACGCTGCACCAATATCATCGAGTTTTGCTTCGGTTAGAATCCGTCGTTTTTGCTTAGGTGTTTTAAAATTTAACGATACAGTTTCTCGTAATTTAAGGACAAGATGTCTAACCGTATCTCTGTGTGGAGTTGAAACGCATGGGAATTTCTGTACAAATTACCTACACACGACTCGACACGAGTTTGTTTTCACGTAGGTACGTGTCATACATAAAAAAAATCTTTGTTCTAACGTGAATCTTGCGGCTGGCATTCCAATCGTCTCACTGACACGTCACACATACACACTACAATAACACAAACAAGTAACTGCAAGTAACCAAGAATAACACTCTTGCGCACAGTACGAAATTAACACGCTCTTGGTTTACATTGCTCGCCACTATATTTACAACTCTGTCTTCATCTAGTCGCGAAGGAACAAAAAACTCGAGCTCGGAGATATCGGATTGCAAGGAAGCTCACGAACACTATTGACTTTTAACGGTTTCTTCTACAGCGTAATCTTGATACAGTGTTGCACATTCAAAACCTCCAAACGATTCCCATCGGCACAAAACTCTTTCAAGGATATAAACTTAAGCAGGACGTTACTGGTTAAAACTATGATTAAAATGTTTTATTATCTCTGGCTCTTAACATCGTTTCTAAAGCGTATTTTTTTGTGTATATAAGAGCAGAACTTGGATGAATTACAGAAGAACTTTTGCGTGTTATAACACAGGTTAGTGCTCGTTTTGCAATATTTATATAAATGTCTGCATATGTCTATAAAAATAAGCGGGCATTACAGGCCGCAAATGTCGGCATCTCCGTCAGCGCCGCCCGCCACGCTTCTCCAGATCTCTCGGCTGCAGATCGAAACGAACGCACGGTAGTTGAACGGCATTTACATAGCAATTTCGCACCTTCTGTGTAGGCAACCAAATTCTCCGTGCTGTGTAGCAGGAAGCATAACTTGCAGGATCTGACACGAAAATGCCACGCAACAGAATACTATTTTATGTCCCCTTCCCATCTCCACTCCTAAGGGTGCCAGAGGTGTCTTACCCCCATATTATTACTTTCGAGGTAGCAAGTGATGTGTGTACCAAGTTTGGTTGAAATTGCTCGAGATGTATGCCGGAACAAACACACACATACTTCCATTTTTATATATAGAAGATAGAGATTAACCTCCCCATTTACAGCATTAATGGCTATTATTTTAATAGCAAACTTTACAGATATGATATACATCTTAGATCATTGCCGCTTAGAGTCTTTAAACATGTAAAATTTGTTTAATATTTTCTATAATTGATTCATTATGACTTAAATGATAGCAACAGAAAATCAAATTGTAGTTTGTGACTTATGTGCCTTTTTCCGAACACCCTCGAATTATTAATTGTTAGGGCTTGTGTTTAAGGTTTAGTGCACAATTATAGTAATTTTGGTCATAAAAGCACTTTTAATTTTTTTATTATATTCTGGTAATTTGTTATAAAAATCCTAGGCTTTTCTAAATTGTGTACAAAATTAGTATTACTAAAATAAACTCCTCCACAAGAATAAAAGGAATCAAATATTCCCAATGCCTGATTTTTTTCTGGATAACATTGTTTTGGTTCGTTGCTACTTTAAATTGCAAACCAAGCTGCAGATGTCACTTGCCTACCTATCCTATCCTTTTCCCCCTTCTTGTCTTTTCTCTAAAATGCGAGCGCCGTCTGAGTATTTTATGCCCTTTTTGTGCCCCCCACTCTAAATCAATACGTTACGTCGAACAGCATCAAGGAAGAGAACCTGTTGCAGAAACTCCCCCCCCCCGATACGTTTCCGCCTCCGCCCCAACTTTCTACCAGATGGTTCCAAATTCAATATTTATAGATTGCAGACTTCTGCTGGTGAAATGACGGGGAGGGGGTGGGTGGGGGGTGGAGAAATTCCTATGCTATCTTCTTCGTGCTCTTTTCTCTCCTGGATATTTCTCGAAGATTATATGGTTGAACGTGTATTGACAGTGTTGTATTGCAAGTTTTAACCTGCATGTTCCTTTACTTCTTTGGATGTAGATGGGAGGATTCTTGCTTTAGCACCTGGGACGAGGTGATGCTTTCACAGAGAAAGCTTTTGGTAGGGGGGTACGGATTACAAATGGCCATATTCCCAGAGAGGAAACTGAAGAAAATTTCTGTTCGAGATGGAGGCACTTGAAACAGAAATGCATTCTGGGAGAAATTGAAAAGCAGAAATGAGAATGTCGTCGGTACAACATAGCCATGAGTTACGACATGTATAAAAATCCTTTCTGTCAAGTTGTACGTGGATGGAGGATGCGAGTTCTCAATAGAATAAAAAGACTTGGATTGGAAATTATATAGTTTCGTTCTCCACTGATAATTCAGCCGTCGGATGGAGAGAATTCTTTGGAAGTCACCCAATCCTGTTCTTTTTCTCTCAGAAGAAACAAGAATTGAATGGTCTAAACAGAAATACATGTTTGTTGTTGTTGTTGTTGTTGAGTTGGTGTTTAAAGTCCACTTTATGCACGGTATGGCTAATCGGGACTGGACCTACAGTTTAAAGTGGGATCCGAACCACTTGTGCCTCCACCGGGTATCGAACCCGGGACCCCTTGATTACAAGGCAACAACGCTACCACTGCGCCATGGGGGAGGCATACATGTTTGTTGCTGCGATTCTGATTGTGGATTCGTAAACTTTCTGATAACAAAAATCTCTGTGGTGGAGTGGTTTGGTTAAGGTTGCTTCGAATCCCAAGTAAGGTATGCGAGTTTCTCTGTGATTTGTTCCTTCGCAAAATCGCTATTCATCTTCTTCGTCACGATTGACGTAGATATGTAGAACAACGACGTCGATAGCCAAAATACAAGATAATTCGAATGAGTGTACAATACTCTAGGACAGTGGTCTAAACATTTTTTTTCATAGGGACGATTTTCACATTCTACAAGGGACTCGTGTGTCCCACTGTTCCAGGTTTCTATTGTTCAATATACGTTCATTAACTATACTATTTAATGAGACATTATTTAATACACTAGTTACTATTGGTAAGTATTGCAAGGAACACTGTCAAGTTGTGAATTGGGTTGGTCACTGCAGTAGTACACATAAGCATGATGAGACAGATTTATGTTTTATTTTGTTAAAACTAAGCACATTAACTATTCATACACAAGAATTGTAGCTGGTTCCTACTTTTTCTCATTTCTTCTTTTATTTTATTACAAATCTTAGCGGGTCACTGGAAGAATAACTAGACAGAGAGGGATAGAGAGAAGGGGTAAAATAGAAAAGAAAAAGAAAGAAAGAGAGAAAGAATGAGAGGGAGAAAGAAAGAGAGAGAAAGAAGTAGAGGGAGAAAAAAGCGATAGAGAAAAAAGGAGAGTGAAAAACAAGGCGAGGGAGAAAGAAAGAGGGAGAAAGAAAGAGAGGAAAAAGAAAGAGAGGGAGAAAGAAGGAGAGGGAGAAAGAAAGAGAGAGAAAAAGAAGAAGAGGGAGAAAGAAAGAGAGGGAGAAAAAAGAGGGAGATAGAAAGAGAGGGGGGAAAAGATAGAGAGGAAGAAAAAAGGAGAGGGAGAAAGAAAGAGATGTAGAAAAAGGAGAGTGAAAAACAAGGCGAGGGAGAAAGGAGGAGAGGGAGAAAGAAAGAGGGAGAAAGAAAGAGAGGGAAAAGAAAGAGAGGAAGAAAGGAGAGGGAGAAAGAAAGAGAAAAAGAGAGAGAAAAAGAAGGAGAGGGAGAAAGAAAGAGAAATAGAGAAAAAGAAGGAGAGGGAGAAAGAAAGAGAGGGAGAAAGAGAGAGAGATAGAAAGAGAGAGAAACAAAGAGAGAGAAACAAAGAGAGAGATATATATACAGGGTTATTATAAATGATTGACCCGATTTCATAAATTCACTGTAGCTTTATTATTTGACATATTGTCAATGAACTTTGCAGACATATAGAAAAACTCAAGAAGTTTTTTTGTGGTGCAGGTTCGCTTCTGATTTCTGCCACGAGAGCGCAGCAGTGAGAATTTATTCAATATGGCGACAGGCAGAGAGAAAGCTTATGTTGTGCTAGAGTTCATAGCGTATGACTTTGTCATCAGGCGTCAGGGCTTGTAGCAATTGCAAGTGGTAAGGCTTCTTCTTCAATCGCTTCCGTAAGATCTTCCAAACGGTAGGCTATGGAATGTTCAGCTCTCTGGTTGCTTTGTTAGTCGACTTCTGTGGCGTGCAAAACTCGCTCGCACGCGCTCAACCGTTTCTTCAGTCACTGTAGGATGACCAGTTGATTTCCCCTTACAGAGGCACCCTGAAGCTGTAAATTGTGCATACCATCGCCGAATGGACTTGGCAGTTGGTGGATCTTTGTTGAACTTCGTTCGGAAGTGTCGTTGCATTGTTACGACAGACTGATGTGAATGAAACTCGAGCACAACATAAGCTTTCTCTCTGCCTGTCGCCATATTGAATAAATGCTCACTGCTGCGCTCTTGTGGCAGAAATCAGAAGCGAACCTGCAACACAAGAAAACTTTTTGAGTTTTTCTATACGTCTGCAAAGTTTCTTGACAATATGTCAAATAATAAAGCTACACTGAATTTATGAAATCGGGTCAATCATTTATAATAACCCTGTATAAAGAGAGACGGAGAGAGGGAGAGAAAGAGGAAAGGAAAAAGGAACAGCGACAGCAAAGAAATTGGGTTCGAGTTTCTAAATAAGTAGGAGTGAGAAATATTAAAAATAAAATGTCGGATACAGGAATCTAATAGCAAACGTGAAGTTGATGAAGTGGACATTATCAGTTTTCCTTCGTCTCTTTCAATGGAGATACCGTCGTTGGGAATATCGACATGGAACATTATCGCAATGAACCACGGGGACTGTTGAATAATATTTCTTTACTTCATTTTCATGTTTAGCTACTTTTTCTATAAAGGGAGGCATATTTTCGTTCTCCCTAAAGTCAACTTTGAAATTTTCGAAAAAAAAAGAGAAACGGGTGGCAGAATGGCGTATTTTTGTTACCAAGCCCGAAGAGTCGTTTGGGACTCACAAAGGACTATCAAGCGCTCTGTCTGCTCTCGTTGACAAGTGATCTTTTATTTTTTGGCTGCGGAAGGACAGTGAAGACACAAATTATCTGAATGTATGCAAAGGTACGTCACCGAAAAGTAGGAGCTAGGGAGGACATTAGCCTGCCTATAAACAAACTCTTCTGGCTACCATATCGTCAAGCCAAGTAGAAGGTTAGCAACTAAATTTGACATTTCAAAGTACATTATTCTATAGGTTCAGTAATGGTTTTACACACACATATATGTTTATCTATTATACAGGGTGTCCCAAAATTCTCTACACATAGGAATAATGTTCTTTCTTTGCAGGCGAGATGCAAAGATATTGAGTCGTGACAAGTGCATCAACCTATACAAATTTAATGGCGAGAACGTATTGACCTGTTCCGAACTCTGGAATGCTGCCACGTTGAGTACATTACGTGACTTTATTTTGAAGTAAAATCCCTTACGTATGGAGACTTTTGGGACACCCTATATATTACAATTAGATTAAAAGTATTACGCTGCAATAGTTCTGACTCTCTTTAGTGATGTACATTTCCTTATTAAAAGCACATATATTTTTATTCTTAAGAGGGAGTGAGCTAACATAATTTAACGGTGGGCTAGAGCCCATTTTTGCCCCTCTGGTGGTGGCGCCCATGACGTAAAATATATTGCAGTAACTAATCTTACATATTCACCTATGTTACATGTGAGTGTCCTTAGAGATCAACATGCCATTCTTCAAGTATAACGTCGTGACGTCTATGGTAATTTGGGTAAGTTTCGTATTAGGAAACATGCCTAGGAGGTTCTGTTTCAATATAGCAACAGCAAGGAAAAATATATAACTTGTACTTCCTTGGACAGCAAATGAGACACGATTGTCTGAAAGTAATAAAAAAAGGAAGCTTTCTATGTCATTTATGTGGGATTTTCATGTCAAAACGTTGTCAATTTCAAGTTCGCTCTTCTATGAAATTTAGAGAAGTTGTTGAAAGCTTTAATACAGTGAAAATCTCCTCCATTAAGTTTGAGAGGCTTTCGTATCCATCCATAGACGAGAAGAATAAAAGACAAATGAGAGGATGACAGAAGACAATTTGATGAAGCTAGGGAACAGAGAAACCATCAACGAAGTGTTGAGAAAGGTCACGTAATCTGGAGGGATGAGGGGATGAAATTAATGAAGTGTCGGGAAAGTTTCAATGCAGATCATTAAGAACAGGGAGAAGCTATTCAGAATAAGGGTAGCATAAAAGCACCCCTCTAAGCAAATAGCATCGTGGAGTAAGTAATTCAGGTGTTAACAGTGTTGAATGCACATTGTAGTGTGTGTGTGGTGGAATTCTGAAATCCAATCGAAATCTACGAATGATAAGGTGAGGATCACACGTATGCAGATTCGACCTGTGGTGATCATTATGTTGAGCATTGTAATTGTTTTCTAAAATCAACCTGTACCTAGTTGACTGATTGTCTGTTTTGGTTTATTTTATATCGTTTGTGCCATTCTTCACTAATCGCGAAGATGGGTGATGATATGATGAAACTGATGAATTGACACACACAAAGGATATCCATGCCCAGGCTGGGATTCGAATCTAGGACCCCTGGCATCGTAGCGCACTATGCTTCTACTACAACTACACACACACACACTATACATATATATACATAGGCGCCGACTTCATGGTGCTTGTGGGGGGGCTCGAACCCCCCCTCAATGTTAACGATGTGGTGACAGAGCCCCCTAAATAATTTTACTTAAGAGGATCTAATGTATTATTTTGCTTCTCTTGTAAAGTTTACTCTGAATTGTGCCACATGAACTTAACTTAAAATGCTAATTTGAAATATTCTAGACCATCAACTTTGGGGGGGGGGGCTGAGACCGCTAAACCATCAACTTTGTGGGGGGGCAGCTATGACCAGAGACAGCAAAGCACATGAATTATTACTATATACTAAGTATATAATTATGAGTATTGTTAACATCTTTACTAAAAAAAGTTTCAAAAGAAGATGTGCATGAACTAGGAGAGTGGATGGGACGTTCGGGCTACAAATGGCTCTCACATGACATTCAGAACGAGATCATTGATATATTAGGGAGATCTGTTTTGCGCTTCGTGGTAGCAGATATTAAAAGTCGGGAATATTTTGCTATTATGGTTGACGAAACTTGCGATATATCCATCCGTGAACAATTGACATTTTGCATTCGAACAGTAATTGAAAATTTTAATATTTTTGAGGAATTCATGGGATTTTACGAGATTCCGAACTCTACTGAGGTCAAAACTTAAGAAAGGAAGGGAGTGAGTCATTCATTAATTTATTTCAGTGATCAGAGCCACCCCCAATAATTTTGACAAGTCGGCGCCCCTGTATATATATATTCACATTCATACATATCTCCTATGGCAATGTTGCTCGGCCATACTAATCTGTTATATAAGCAGTCTAAAACAATCCCTCCCTAGATTTCATTCACACTTTACCAGTTCTTGAAAACAGTCCGCATGGTGGAAGGTTCTAAGGATCTAATTCAAACTCTTTGAACCGTTTATTTTGGTAAAGCTAGGTGAATACCGGCAACTAGTTGTAGCAACTTTGAGATATATACTTGTTATGCTGACAGCACCAAACCTGGCTTACCTAACGTACTCACGCATGCATCAAATAACAGAAATAATAGGTTAGGTACACTAGGTTTAACGATGATAATGTAGCTTGCACAGCAGCTCGCCAGCCGGTCGTCATAGTTCCTAATTTCCACAATAGATGGCGCAGATAAAATAGCATTTTATTTTTGTGCACTACAATGTGGATACTTTCACCTTGACTATATTCTGACTACTATATTTAGTGGATTTCTTCCACTGGTCCAGACGAAATCTACTGTCCATTATTTATTCATTTTTCCGTATTTATACTCCTTATTCTCTCACATTCCCCATAGCGATAAGGGATGTTAATTGAATAAGTTATTACGGAAGCATTTAATTCTATTCCCCACGTAATTGTATCATTTCTATCTCCTACATCCCTCCATGCCTCATTGTCTGCCACCGGCTCGTTGCCGAGTACATTAAATAGTCGACTTTCGGACTATCTACCGAAGATCACGGGTTCGAATCCCGGCCGGGGCATAGGCGCATGAGTGTCCCTACATGAATTCTATAACATCATGGTCCATCGTTTGCGATTAGCCACAAGTGGCAGTATAGAGACACTAAATAACAAAAATAAAATTATTCTTTCCATCTCTACCTCTCCCATTCTTCATTTCCGTTATTATCTTATCCTTGTTGGGTCTCTCCCTTCGTTCTCTATGACTTCTGTTTCATATCCAATTTTTGTACGAAACCCTCTGTGTAAAACTTTTAGCCATGATTAGTTTCTATACAGCATCTTGAATTTGCTTCATCAACCAATTCTCGTGGTGGAGTGGTTAGCACAACACACTACGACGCAAGGATTTCAATCTTCGCCTGGACATGGGTGTTGTTTATGAGTTTCCCCTTCATCAATTTCATCTTTTCATCGTTCAATGGCGCCAAATTATATGAGCCCGTGGGGTCCGAGCCCACACAATAATTTCTTGTTATTGTAGGTAAAGATCAAGGCAGCCCTGTGCATGTGCACACATGCTATAAAGGCATATGGGGTGACGTGAAGGTAGAGCTCCACATATTCTTGAAGATAGTTGGGATGATGTGATCAGCATCACACCTGGCCGACATTATCCCCCAGGGTTGCCCCGAGGCACCCATTTACGAGGCTGGGTGGCCGGCAAAGGCCCGTAGAAACAGAGACATGACTAGAAAACTTTCTGGTTCAGATCACATTCCCCGGGATTCGAACCAGGGTCTTGCTGTTATTATTATTCATATATGTTACCATGGTTCCTGGTGGATTGCATATTGTAATCAGCAAATAACATATTAAGAAAAATAGTAACGATGCATCATCATTGTTGGTGTGAATTAATATCATGATACAAGTTAAGGAAGTATTATTTATATGACTCAAGTATTATTCAAAAGATGGTGCTCGTGTTATCACTTATCTTCATCTTCGCGATTACCCAAAATGTGGCGGAAAAGCGAAGTAAAATAAACAGAAAAAAAAGAATTTGCTGCACCAAACATCTATGATCAACACCATCATAGTACACTAATGATTTTTCAAAATATTATGGCTTTAATGTACTTGTCAATACTAAAAAATGCACATCTTCAAATGGACTGATATATATCTCACAAAATTGCGTTCCAAGCAACGAATCACTGTGAAATTCCTCAGCCGAGATTAGAAGCGAGCGAATTCCAAGTAGACAATTGACTGCTGCATAATCCGCTTCATTTCGAACGGGCGACAAAAGCCATGAAAGTTGCTTACCGTCATTCTTCATTTGTTGATCGAGCGAACGACGGTAACTTGATTCCCATTGGCGCAGACGCTTTACTAAAAGCGCGGCTAATGAAATCGCACTAATGAATTCTAAACGAAATGGATTCTGGGTAATCTTGCAGCAGTAATTATCCCAACTGTTGGGAGATTTACGACCAGGCAATTGCCACTGCCTCAGAATTTTCAATTAAGACAGCTCGAATTTCTCCAGCGAAGGAGAACTAGGAAAGCCAGCCTCCGAATTTAAATTCAACGAAATGCTTCAATGTTTGAGTTATATAATAACGGGACTTTCGGGTAAGTGGCATACATATTTCCGTTTTAGGTATGCTGAAATAAGTATACAGGTTGATCATTTCAACAGTACTTTTTATACAGGGTGGCGCGCGGGAGTGGGAGTTTTTGATAATGCCGTAATGCACAGTAATATATATATATATTGTTACATAATTCAGGACATAAAAAAGTACATGCATGCCATTTGCAAAAAACAAAACATAACTTACGGTTTGAAAATATCGTCCTCTCAATGTCGTCCCTCCCTGAGGTAACATTCCTTCATTCAGGAATGGATGTTTCTCATTACTTTCTGCAGTATGTCCGCTGTGATAGATCGAATCTCTTCTCATATCGCAGACTTTAATTCCTCCAGTGTATGAGGACTTTCAATATCCTCAAAAAAAGAAATCACACACTCTCACATCTGGCGATCTAGCAGGCCAGTTCATATCACCGTTCCTGGACATGATACGCCATTTAGAGGACGTTATTTTCAGACCGTGAGTTATGTTTTTTTTCCAAAGGCATACATGTACCTTTTTATGTCCTGAATTATGTAACAATATATATATTATTACCGTGCATTACGGCATTATCAAAATCTCCCACTCCCGCGCGCCACCCAGTATTTAAATTTAGTTTACTTGATTTTGACTGATTTCTAACAGAAGAGATCTCAGCATTTGGTTGAGCTAGAAAACGTTGTCATATTTATTACTTTGGGCCTTCCAGATGGCGTACACTGTCCCAGCTATCTCAGAGCAAGCGGACGAAAACAAGTCTCTGCGCAAGTAGTGACGCCAGATAGTTCCACTAACGAACACGTGAGAGGGAATGTGATTGCGTGGAGGGCGAAAACGACTTCAGTTACCAGCCTTCACAGCAGCGTGTAATGCTTCGCGTTGCCCACTCGATTTCCTACCCTTTTCTGATGGTATGCGCAGCCTTGCTCCAGAGGTAGCTGGGACAGGGTATAGTGGTAACATCGTCACCTTGTGATCCAGGGGTCTCGAATTCGATACCCGGTGGAGGTACATTGTACAGTGGTTCGGATCCAACATTAAACTGTAGGTCCAGTCGCGATTAGCCTATCTGTGCATAAAGTGGAATTAAAACAATGCTTCAACCAATACGAGTTGAGTTGGTGTTTGAAGTCCAATTTATGAACACTAAAGCTAATCGGGACTGGACCTACAGCAGTGGCGAAGCGGCCGCCCCCGCAAAGTTTTCTCTGCGCTCCTGAAATTTTATATAATTTCAGAAATTCAACACATAGTGTCGGTTATTTTTAAAAAATACGAAATAGAGAGAATGTAGGTCAACAATGACGAATTTTGAACTCGAAATTCACCGAGGTGAGCACTAAATGGAAACGCCTGATCGGTTAACTTAGAATAAGTATCAACAGAGTTACTGTAATTTACGAGTCAGTGGACACCACAAATAACTTCACGACTGTTTAATTTATTTATATGTTTCCATGTGGAATGTGGTCGAGTGGGTTTCCAGTAACATATTATAAGAAAATGTCTGCGATAATAAGCAGGGGCATACTGGCTCAATCAAAGGGCTCCCTGGCAACTTAACCTGTGGGTCCTGAGAAATGCCGTATTAATTTACTTGCTCGCAGATCTACTCAAATAGGTAAACATCCTCATATCACACCTTTATAGATATACCGTATGTCGGAATCTTTTAGAGTATAAATTGTCTGCAGATATGAATCCAGTAGGAAGATTCAGTTGCTCGGACGGTCTGTATTTTATTGCCACACAAAAAGGAAACTTGGTCATTCATAAACATTTACCACTGAAATTAGTATCATTTGTGGCATTTAAAATGTTACTTGTCACCAAATATTTTCAAGGAGGGGCCCAGGTCTTTTCATATTCAAATAAGAACTGAGACAAATTTCCCACATAGTCCACACCTGTTAAGTGTTCCAGATTATTTTCGATTTTTAGCTATAGTGCGACAAGGTAGTTAAAATTTTCTTTTAATTGTTAAACCCTTCAAAGGCGGGTAGCAACTATTGTACGTCTGTTACCCTCTGACGTCATCGATGATACGTTTGGTTAGCACAGCGCCACGACGTCTGGGATCCCGGATTCGAATCCCGGCGTAGGCATATGTGTTCTTTGCGAGTGCCTCTTCGTCAGTTTCATCATACAATCATTCCTCGTCTTCACGATTAGACTAAAGTTGCAGAAAAGCGAAGTAGAATAAACCACATCAATCAATCAATTATTTGAAGAGAAAGAATTTGAGAGTCAGAGTTATAATGATGATTTTTCTGATGAGCAGTTTATTTTGGTGTTTACACTCACAGCGTCTTTCGTAAATTATATTTTTTACCTTAAGTCAGGTAGTTGGTAGCCCAAAATCGCAACCTATATACTACCATCTTTTTTAACAGACTAATGTTTCAATATGTTTCTTGACTCCGGCGTTACATTTCAATTTCAAATTCTGCATTTAAGCGTTTAATGTCTTGTTTCAGGCTGGTGAGAGCACAGCAAGAGGTCAATCATACTAATCAATTTTTCGGCAGCTTTCTGAGAAATTGGTAAAGATGGTGGATATAGGAGTAACTAATGGGAAATTTGGAGGTTTCAGTAGCAGGTAAGTCAATTACAAGTAACAGTTACTTTCTGGGAAATTCTAACTGCAACTTGTTACTTTTTAAAGTAAGTGACTGTACGTAACTGATACACTTTTTGGAATAGAAATAAAGTTATCAATAGTTATGGACATTCGGAAGGGGGACAAGGGGACTTCACCCTCAGTAAAATTAAAGTCAACCAAATATGAATATGAATATATGTTACGTAGTCCTCCACTGTGGCCGTGCGGTGTAAGGCGCTGTGCTTTGGGCTGCGGGACGGCATGGGTTCGAGTCCGCCTGGATTCACGGCCTGTGTATAGGACCGGTGGCAACCCACCATCGTGAGGAAATTGGGGGAGCTACGAGTGACCCTATTACCGGTTGAAGATCTTCACACCTCTAGGTAGGATTGTGGAAGGGAGACTGGCAGTCGGGAGATCTGCTTAGGCCCTTCAAGGCCTGTCGAGCCACGGGTTATATACTGTATTATGTAATATAAATATATGCTAATTTCATTTCAGTCACAGTATCATGTTAATTATTGCAAAAGCATTACAGAAACATCATAATTTCAGACTGAATAAGTGCTTTTTGAGGGGAAAACACTATTATGGGGAAAAATGTGTCTCGTTTGCACCCCGCTGAAAAAAAAAATCGTATCGTACCCAAGGTGTTGGGTAAGATGTTACAAGTCTTATGTTATTCTTAATATAGCAGGAAGAAGAGAAAGGAATGCGGAATAAGCAATTAGGCAAACGTTAGGTTAGCGACTTGAGAGACGGCTATGGAATGAGCGTTGGAATCGTGAGGGAGCGAGAGCAGTTGGCGAGAATACGAGAGAGAGTAAGGACTGGGATTGTGTGAGAGAGAGAAGGGAAGTGGGAAGCGATTATTGGACAATGGTTCGTGAACAGACTGAATTCTGACAGGAAGGCCAGACAAACTGCGTTTGAGAGGACAAGTGTGGAAATAACCTTCATCTATCTGTGAGGCAAGTATTATCCTCTTCTTATCAATATCCATATCGGTTTAGTCAAGGAGAGTACAGAAATCCAATTATTGCACATGTGTAACAATATTGCTTGCCTCTCACTAGAAACAATCTTGCGGACGTCCATGTCAACAGTTACCTTGCGACACTTAAATTGTTAACTTGAAAATTTATATCGTGGGGGAAGAGTCAAATTTGACTTCTACGTTTCCAACCATGTATCTCTGGATGCTAAGGTGAAAGGATTTTCGTGGAATTGTCTAAAGCAAGGAAGCTATGCTTTGTTGCACGCTAAATTTTGAACATCCAAGCTTTTCTGCAATTTTCCATTTTTGTTTGAGCAAAGTCTTCAACGTTTTTGGTAGATTCATTTGGAACGTGGAGTCAAGTAAGATAAAATGAATGACCACTGATAAAAAAATTGGTAGGTTATAAGATGACGTTATCGATACACCATCGAGGAGGCTTTTTTTTCTTTTATGAAACTGCACCTTCATTATTTCAACTTTCCCTAATATGATACTGCTTGTCTGCAAGTTCTTCTTTATAATTTCATTTCATTTATTTTCTTTATTAGTCCATCACAGGACCGAAGTCCCATTTATGCTGAACATAATGTACACAAATATAATTTTAACAATGTAATTTTAACAAAATACACATATGTTAATAATGTTAATGTTAATACATAAAATAATGTTAAGATTTATGATAGTGTGACAACATATTAATACAGTTAAAACTCTTTTACAGACAAATCCGATAAAATATAATGTTTTACAAAATTCTGCACCTGATAGCATAACATGAATAAAAATATATCCAAATCATGCACTAAGGATAATTCATTAAACGATTCCTGAATTCTTATTATTGGCGAGTTTTTGTGTATGGTTAACATTGAGAATGGCGTGTAGAAAGGTGTTCTGTTGCTCGCTCTAAAAGGTGGTACATGGAAGTTTATTCTGTCTAACAGCTCAGAACATAGCCAATCTTGTCTTACTAATTTACATAAAAACATTAGATCATTAAATACTCTTCTTTCTTTCAAGGTATTGATACCAAAATGGCTACATAAAGTTACATAATTTCTATTATGATACTCAATATCGCTTTTAAAACACAACCATTTGACCATTTGCATTTGTACCTTTTCCACTGAGTCCTCCCAAGTCTTATGCTGAGGATTCCAAATTGAACTGCAATATTCTAACATCGGGCGAATTTGTGAGATGTATATCCTATTTACCGTTGAGACTGAAAAATTATGGAAAAAGTTTCTCCTGATAAAACCTACAAGCTTCAGACTTCTTTCTATGATCGCTTGATAATGACAATTAAATGTTAAGTCAGAAGAAAACGTAACGCCTAAATCTATGGCATTGTTTGTTCGTTGAACTATTTTATTGTCTATAGTATAGTCGTCAGAGACAACTCTTTTCTTATTACTAAAATATACAATCTTGCATTTATCTACGTTCAGGACCATTCCTGTTTGTGTATACCACTCGGAAAAATTGTTCAAATAGTCCTGCAGTCGTCTACTGACCGAATCTGGTGATAGAACTTTACGTCATCTGCGTACAGGAAGACCTTAGCTTCTTGCATTATCCTTGTCAACATTTGAGTTAAGTACCCTTTATACAGAGACAGACTAATCGGGACTGGCCCTACAGTTCAAAGTGAGATTGGAACTACTGAACAACGCCTCCACAGGAAATGGAACCGCTGACCCCTTGATTATATTGAAAAAGGGTAAGCTATACACTATAGATGTCTCCTGGTGCTATCATTGTGTGTTCTTCAAACAGAATGTCCTCTCGCATATCCTTTCTCCAATGTGTACTTTCTGAATTAGGGCGTTGGAACATGTACTCGGCAATGCGAAATTCCCCTTTTTTTATGTTTTGCATCAACACATACGGGTGGTCGGGTTTCTTCGGAAACGTGAGGAAATTCGATGTCTGGGATCGTATGTATCCAATCCTCGACATCCTACCTGCGGCAAACATGCGTTTCACCTTGCAGGAATGGCTGCTTTCCCTCCTGTTTGAGAAACCCGCGAAGAAACACACCCGAAGGGGAGATTTCCGGGGAACGAGAATGAAAAAGAGAAGATTCCACTTCATCCACTTCCATGACGACATGACTCTATCCTCAGATCGTCAAATGTCTCTGTGAACCACTCAATTTCCAGAGATTTCTATTTCTTCCCTACCCTCAAAAGTTTTCCACTCGGCACTACACCGGAAGGAGGTGGATGTTCCTCGTGTCAGAAACAGGGAGACGGTAAAAGAAGAAGAAAGAAGGAAGAAAATTGGAAATAGGTTACGTTGAGATCAATGGAAGGTACTCTAGTTTCGCGAAAAGAATTTGGGGGAAAGAGGACAATGGAGATACAGGATGTCTATGGGGCAATATACCCCGTGTCCTTCTGAGAGCCTACAATGGGAGAGGGAAAAAGCAGGATTCTGTCTTCTGATTCTATTTCTATTTCCCTTTCCGTTTTTCTCTCCTTCGTTTTTTTATTATTATTATTTTCTCCTCGCTACCCACAAGTTGCTTTTTATTTCTAAGTATTGGACGCGCGTCGAGAATGCGGCCTGGCATTGACATAAAAGGACACGTGAGGATAAAATATGGACCACTTACGGCAAGCGGGGAGGAGGCGCGTAGAGAGAGACCGTTTTACTGTGAGATTCCCCTTTTTTATGGTCGCCTCGGATTGCGACTCGTAAAGATATTTCACATTATATCCGTCGTTTTTTCCAATTTGATGACGTCCAATTTCTCCTACTTCGAAGTGGAGCTGTGATCTCTTCCGATACGTGTGGTGAGAAGCTTTAGTGTGGTGAATGCGTATCTGCAATTTTTTTTTGTGAAAACATTCTTGGAGCCCATGGCGGAGTGGTTATCACAGGGGACTACGACGCCAAGGATCCTGGGTTCGAATCCCGGACAAGGCATGGGTGTTCTTTGTGAGTGTCCTTAATTCAGTTTCAGGTAACTGTTCGATCTCGGCCCAACGTATTTCATCATTTTTACAGAAGAAACTACTTATGGAAACAAGTTTATGTAGCATTTTTAAAGTTCGTGTAGGTATTTTCTTTCATACATAGTGACCGGGAATTCGTGTATTTTTGAAGAAAAATATGTCTCCGTCGCACAATAGCCGTTGCTTTTATTTGCTTCCTCTACGTGAACCGGAAACCGGATATTGCGTACGTTTCATGACGTAACGCCTGTTAGTGTTTCCAACCACGCCCTTCTTTTCCAAGAAGATTACGAACCCTTTTTTTTTTAAACTATGTTAACCTAACCTAACCTAACCATGTCAACGTAACGTAGCATGATTTGTGATGTTGAATTTCAGTACGAACCCTTTTCATTAACTATGTTAACCTAACCTAACCTAACGAAACTAACCTAACCCGTGCATGGATCACGAGGTATGAGCATAATTTCGAAACCCGGGAAAAAATACAAAATCAGTAACACGAAAGTAGGTATTTTTCGGTGAAGAAGGTTGGAAACACTGCATACCCCACTGCTGATCCACAACGCTACTCAAGCCGTGCCCGCCATATTGTGTGTTACGCAAGCAAACGTAACCACCTGTCAGTGTTTCCAACCTCGCTCTTCTTTTCCAAGAAGATTACGAACCTTTTTTCTTTAACTATGTTAACCTAACCTAACCTAACCTAACCCGTGCATGGATCACGAGGTGTTAGCATAATTTCGAACCCGGGAAAAAAATACAAAATCAGTAACACGAAAGTAGGTATTTTTCGGTGAAGAAGGTTGGAAACACTGGATACCCTCACTGATGATCCACAGCGCTACTCAAACCGTGCCCGCCATATTGTGCGTTACGCAAGCGAAAAAAGGAAGAACAATAATTACTCTTAATGTGAAAAATTGAAATTATTTTCGTGACAAAAGGAAAATCCCACCTTAAAGAATGTTTCGCAATGCACAATAGGTAATTACGAATGTAAGAAATGACGAAATAAACGAGTGAGAGGTGTTGGGCCGAGATCGAACAGGTAATCAATTTCATCATATCATCGCTCATCCTCATCATCGCGGTTACCCAAAAGGGACAGAAAAGCGATCCTAAATAACAAAAATCCTATGAAAGCAAACATTTAAGACAATTTGAAGGTTTTCCAAGCTGGATAATTTCCAGATCAGACGATTAAATACGAATCAAGAGCACAACCGACTTTAATTCATGATCTCTTTTTCTTATCACGATGAAAGTAGATTAGCGGAATTAAACAGGCAACGCATTATCACCTTCTCCACTCAATTTGTTTCAAAGAATAGAATGAACTGCCAAGGGAAAAAAAGTAAAGTGCTCCCCTGTGCTATGCACCACGCCATGAAGGCGTATAGGGGGGGTGTGAGGGTTAGGGTGGTGGTGATGTGATCAGCATCACGCCCCTGGCCGCCTTTACCCCCCAGAGTTTCCTCCAGGTATACGACGCTGGGTGGACGCCGAAGTCGCTTGAACAGGTTGAAAAATCCCGGTTCTCCCCCGCTGGGATCTAACCCGGGTCTCTCGCATGGTAGTCAGACGCCCTAACGACTTTTTTTTTTAATTTAGCATATATACAAAATAGGTCTGTTTTCTTACATAATTTCTGTTAAAAGTATTGTAAAGAATTTTTAACATAGTAAGTAATATAGTAAGAGTCCCATTTTCGCTATCTGATACAAGATTTTGGCGTAAACATACATTTGTACCTGTAATACAAATATACATTTCTTCATATATTAAATACCTGTTTACACTTTCACACCACAAGTATACAATTATTGTTGTCTAAACAACACTGAGGTAGTTTCCAAAATACTCATACATTTTTGGATATTGTAACATTTTCCATCTGGTTCTTTTTAAATACTGTGTGAACAAAATGCTATTGACTTACTTGACTTAATTCCTGTTGTTCCCTGTGGAACATAGGGCATCAACAAAGCATCTCCACCTGGTCCTACTGACGGCAATTCTCTTCACTGCATTCCAGCTCTTTCCTTCCTCCAAGGCCTCAGCGTGAACAGACCTTCGCCACGTCTGTCTAGGCCTCCCTCTTTTCCTTCTTCCCTGCGGGTTCCAGTCTAGTGCCTCTCTCTCGACAGCCTCATTTTCCTTCCTCAACGTATGCCCTATCCAATTCCATTTTCGCCGCTTTATTTGTATGGACACCTCGGTTTCTCCAGATTTTCTCCAAAGTTCTTGGTTTTGAATCACTTCTGGCCAAAAGATATTCAAAATTTTTCTCAGGCAGCGATTGATGAAGGTCTGTAATTTAGAGGTAATTCTTTTTGTTACTTTCCATGTCTCAGACCCATACAACAGTACAGACTTAACATTACTTCGAAAAATACGAAGTTTGGTCTTCATAGATATCTTCTTGTTTTTCCATACTGGATAGAGCCTCACAAAGGTGCCATTTGCTTTTTGGATTCGTTGAGAAACATCCTGTGCCGCCCCTCCGTCTTTTGCCACCACACTACCCAGGTAAGTAAAGCTATCCACATTTTCAATAATCTCTTCACCAATATTAAACGGGTCTGTTTTTGTGGAGTTAATCCTCAGTGCCTTGGTCTTCTTGGAGTTAATCACAAGTCCTGCTTTTTTTGCACTTTCTATCAGATCTGCTAGTTTTGTTTGCATATCACCATGTGCTTCAGATAAGAAGCACAAATCGTCTGCAAAATCAAGGTCTTCTAGTCTGTTATTCAATCCCCATTGGATACCACGTCTTTTCCCTCCTATTACATTTCGCATCACTGCATCGATCACGATCAGGAACATTGTAGGTGATAATATACAACCTTGCCTCACTCCAGACTGCACATCTATTGGTTCAGATACACGGCCTTCATGTATAACTCTACATGTATAATCACGATAAGTTTCTCGGATAAGATCAAGAATTTTTGTGGGCACTCCATATCGTTTCACTTCCTTCCACATTGCATTTCTGTTGACCGAGTCAAATGCTTTCTCGAAGTCAACGAAAACTGTATAGAGACGAGATGACCATTCTATACATTGTTCCAAAATTATCCGCAAGGTGTTAATTTGATCGATACAGGAGCGATTTGGTCGAAACCCTGCCTGTTCTCTTCTGAGTCTCAAGTTAACATGCTCCTTAATTCTGTTTAGGATAACTCTAGTGAAGATCTTACTCGGAATGGACAGAAGTGCTATACCTCTCCAGTTGTCACACTTTGATGTATCCCCTTTTTTCGGTAGCTTCACCAACAGGCCACTCCTCCAGTCCTTAGGCATCACTCCCTCTATCCATATCTTCTCAAATAAGGGCTGCAACATATTTGCTGTGGTGTTTATATCACTTTTCAGCACTTCCGGTGGTATGTTGTCGACACCAGCTGCTTTACAATTACGTACCTCTCTCAGAGCCTGTTTAATCTCTCCTACTGTTGGAACATCCGTCCTAATTCTTACACTGGGGCCAATATCACCATCATTATCATCTTCCTCTTCCCCCTGGTCTATCTGAGCATCCACAGAGCGATTAAGGGTTGCAGAGAAGTGCTCCTTCCAACGTTTCAGTTGGTCCTCAGTATTCGTAAGGAGGGTACCATCTTTACTTCTCACTGGTCGATTTCTCTGCATCTGTTTCCTTGACAGAACTTTTGTGATGTTGTATAGTTCTTTAAGATTCCTCTTTTTTGCTGCTTCCTCCGCCTGCTGACACAGATTGTCTACCCAATTTCTTTGATCCCTACGAACACTACTCTTTACTTCTCGATCCTTCTCTGTATACTTTGTTTGCAATTCTGCCTTCCTTGCCCTTGTCCTGCTTGAGTTCATTGCCTCCTTAATTACTTTTCGCTCATTAATCCTTTCCCAGGTCTGCAGAGACATCCAATCTTTTTTCCTCCTATCCTTGAAGCCCAGAACCTTTTCACTTACTTCTGTGAAGGCAGATCGAATTTTTGTCCATTCTCTTTCAATTGTTTCATTCTGCTCACTTTCATCGGTCAATACTTGGAACCGATTTCTCAGTTCAATCCTGAAGGTTTCCTGGAGATTCTTATCCTTCAATTTACTAACATCATACCGCTTCCTTGTCTGTTCCATTCTCTTCTTCTGAGCTTGAATAGAATAGAATAGAATGAACTGCCAAGGGAAAAAAAGTAAAGTGCTCCCCTGTGCTATGCACCACGCCATGAAGGCGTATAGGGGGGGTGTGAGGGTTAGGATGGTGGTGATGTGATCAGCATCACGCCCCTGGCCGCCTTTACCCCCCAGAGTTTCCTCCAGGTATACGACGCTGGGTGGACGCCGAAGTCGCTTGAACAGGTTGAAAAATCCCGGTTCTCCCCCGCTGGGATCTAACCCGGGTCTCTCGCATGGTAGTCAGACGCCCTAACGACTTTTTTTTTTAATTTAGCATATATACAAAATAGGTCTGTTTTCTTACATAATTTCTGTTAAAAGTATTGTAAAGAATTTTTAACATAGTAAGTAATATAGTAAGAGTCCCATTTTCGCTATCTGATACAAGATTTTGGCGTAAACATACATTTGTACCTGTAATACAAATATACATTTCTTCATATATTAAATACCTGTTTACACTTTCACACCACAAGTATACAATTATTGTTGTCTAAACAACACTGAGGTAGTTTCCAAAATACTCATACATTTTTGGATATTGTAACATTTTCCATCTGGTTCTTTTTAAATACTGTGTGAACAAAATGCTATTGCTCTCATACTTTTTACAAAATACATAATATATTGTATTAGCTATTAACCAAATTACTGCATTGTTTTTCTTTTCTGGAAAATATTTGAAATCCGGCCTTGTACACATAGACGGTTGAAAGTCCTGAGGTGCTGTTCGACATATTTGTCCTAGATATGTCGTTAGGCATTTCCAAATTTCCTTTACTCCATTGACGACTGAGCTACCGCGGCTCTGAACTGCCAATGAAGCAGAAGACAATCAATCTGTACTCCAACATCAATCCAATTTATTTCCTAAAAACCGTTTAGGTTATAAACGAAAATAATAGAAGCCAATTTGCCAAAATTCCATTTGTTTCTGACCTTATAGAAGTGATTGATCCGCATGGCATAAACATGAAATGACCACCAGTAACAGAAGGAGATACGTATGTTGTAATTGTGGATTCGAAATTGTTATGGACATGATTTGACAGTTGAAAGAATACTAAGGGGTCTCTTCGCCCCCAAGATATGAAACATTTTGACAAAGATGGAATTTTTAGCCGAATCTCTCTGAGGAAGCTGAGTATAGAAAATGAAAATAGAATTGAAGACAAGAATCTCTCTTCTTATTTTGGTTATGTAATCTCCTTTTTCTACCGTTTGGGTTAATGGCCACGGGATGATGAAAACACAGTGACAAATACAAGCCTTGCCTAGGATTCAAACTCAGGACCTATGACTTGGTGTCGTGTTACAGGAGACCAAATGTAAGCAATAAACACGACATTCTATTATTTCACTTGCCAGACTTCAGAGTCTTGTTATAGTATAACTACGCCCAATATCAAATATTGAACGTATTTCCCATTGAGCAACAGGTAGGGTCTCTTAAACCGATACAAAGATTGTGAAATTATATCTTCCAGTTGATGGGGCATCTTGTGAGGTAACTTTTGAATTACTTTACTTTTTTCGGGGCGAATCACGAAGAGTCTGCTCAGAGACTGAAGGAGGAGTGAGGGGAGTTGGAAAAATAAAAACAAGAAGAAAAGGATGAAGAAAAAGTAGAGGATTACGTCTTCGTTCTCACTTCGACTAAAGTGTGGGGAACAAGATAAAAACGACCGCAAAAGAAAATCCCGGAGAATCCCTAACAGCTCGAATAACAAGGTCCTTAAAGGTTTCACAGAGAGGTGTGCGTTGCGAAGTTGCTCCGTGCTCACTTGCAGAAGTAAATTGGAGTGTCCGCAGGCGACGCTCGCCTCTACGGATGCTCGAGCAAAAGAGAGAGAAACGATCTCTAGTCACCTGCTTACGAGTAGACTCAAGTGAGAGGTTTAGATTCCGGGTTTAGCACTTCACGGCCATTGCTCGCTCGTCGATGGAGCTAAACGGAAAAGGAGAGGAAAAAATAAGGGTGAAGAAGGATGCTGGAGTCTTGCCTCTTTTGGAGAAGCCTTGTTGAAAAGTGTGATGCCAGCAAAGAGAACCGTGCACCATTACAGCTCGCTTTAAGTGTAACGGCTATTTTGGAAAGCTCAATTTTGCATAAGTAGTTCTTCATTGGTTGATTGATCTAGTTTACTTTAACGCCGGCTCCCGTGGCGGAGTGGTTAGCACAGCACGCTACGACGTCAGGGGTCTCGGGTTCGAAACCCATCCTGGGCATGAATGTTTGTGAGTGTCCATTCATCAATTTCTTCATGTCATCACTAACTTTATGTTATAACATATTTTTCAATTGGTTTCGGATCTATTATTGGGGTGAGCTCTTTACATATCTGATGAAAATCAGCCGAAATAGACAAACTTGACAAAGCATATTTTGACATATTTCACCAATTTCACGTTTTTACAACACATTTCTTCAATTATGTTGTAATAAGACATATTTCAGTATAATTTCGTAATTCTCTCGCACATAATCGGTTATTTCATATTTTTTTATTCGCAGCTTTAGCACAACGGATAGTTCATATTCTCGATGGCAGGATATGGAAATTACGGAAGAAGAAAGGTGCCGTCTTTTCTTAGTACAGAACAATATAATATCCCACTTTTTTATCCCGCCGACAATTGATAGCCATGCAAACATTTTTGAGGCAAAATGTTCTCTCTCATTGTTTCACGGGAAGTAAAGAAGTTTCGTTCTAATTTCTTTGCCTCTTTCGCCTTTCACAAAAATCAGTCAAAAGTAAAAATAACATTAGGTACATTACAGCCCCTAGTCTACTCTATCGGGTATGGGAGAAATTCGAGAGTACTGTTGTGCATATTTTTGGCTTTACTGGGAATATTTCTGCATTTTTCTGACATATTTATAATTTTTCATGACATATTTTCCAATTTATATGACATAATTACATACATATTTTACAGTTTTAAGTCCCGGGCACTCATCACTCATCCCCATCTTCGCAAATTAGCTACAAGTTGCTCAAAAAGCAAAGTAAAATGAAGCAAATCAATCAATCAATTTACTTCGCCTTTATGCTAGTTGTGGTTGATTTCATTGATTAATTGATTTCGTTTATTTTACTTTGCATTTCTACCAATTTTGGCTAATCGCGAAAATGAGAATGAGTGATGATATGGTGAAATTGATGAATAGACGTACAAAGAACAGCAATGCCCAGGCCGGGTTTCGAGCGCGGGACCTCTGCGTCGTTGCGTGTGCCAGTTGTGACTAATCGAGAAGATGAATGAGTGATGATATGACGAAAGGGCACTCATAAAGAACACCCATGCGCAGACTGGGATTCGAACCCGTCACCCTTTGTGTCGTAGCGCGCTGTGCTAACCACTCCGCCACGAGGAGCGAAAGCATTGCTCGTTTATATAGATAAAATACTTCCTGTGTACCGTGTCGTGTTCAGCGATGGGTTACTGAGGGTCAATTCGTGGAAAGTACATGTTTGCATATATATATCCAGAATAAAATAGTTGTTAGGGTTCGTAGCGTCGAGACGAGGCGTCACAAAGAAGATTTAATTAAGAAAAGTGTTTTGTCTCAATGATCTCTACGTGCTGTGAACATTTGTGCGGTGACAGGTTATTTGTTGCTCTCATTATATATATTATCTGATTACCCATCGTTGCCCGGGTATTTATTTGTCCCAATCTTGTATTAGACAGGAAAATAATGAATTCTAACTATAGTGCAAAATGTAACTAATTTTAAATGTGATCGTGAATGTCACCAATTAGCTTAGCGACTGCGAAAGCTATGGATTCGACACTAACGTAGATCATTTGTGGCCTTTTTCTTTTCACCCCCTGTCACAATTCATGTTAGCGACCCCACACTAATATCGTCATTTTCGCAACACAAAGTCATATCAGCCTAAATCTTATACAACCCGAGAAACACAATCGTTGTGCGGGATCGCATAGAGTCACGGATGTCTGTTTGTGTGGAATTTAATATCGGGCGTTTTCGATTATTTTTGAATGTCACCCCTTACCACACCACCCCTGGGAGTGCCTGGGGTGTCTTACCCCCAAAGTATACTTTCCAGATTGTAAGCGATACGTGTACCAAGTTTGGTTGAAATCGTTCTAGGCGTTCGAGAGTTATGCCGGAACAAACATACATACACCCAGCCACACACATACATCCATTTTTGTATATATTTATAGAAGATAGATTTCGAGACCCTAGGCGAGACTGAAACATTCGAGATCGAGACTAGACCAAGACTATAATTTATAAATCAATATTTGCGATAGCCGAGGTGTCGAAGATTTCAGTGAGCTGACTTCTTTGACAAACTGTGAAGAACATCACGGATCCCGGGCTCGAATCCCGGCCTGGGTATGGACGTTCTTTGTGAGTGTTCCTTCATTGCTTTCATCACATCATCATTCATTCTCACCTTCCCGATTAGCCAAAAAGTGGCAGAAATGTGAAGTAAAATAATCCAAATCAAACAATCGAGAACTGAGTTTGAAAACGGAGTCACATCGCATGCTACCTTTTACCATGCAATCTTAAAAAAAAATTGCTGTCTGTTTCCAAGAGAGACACAAAGCCACCGCTATAATATACTATCCCAGATGCTTAATCTCAGAGATGTAAGCTTGCTAACGGTAGATATAAATCTGCCACAATCACAGTTGATCTATGTTTAATACAATTACGAAATTCCTGGACACGCTACAGAAAAGAGGCTCAACCAAACGTACATGATAGCATATTACTTACACACAAACAACATCATAACGTTTGCGATGCGGAGACCACTCCCAGACAACACACCCAAAGAAGAGAATCTAATCTTCTTGATTCAGTCGCCACATCCCTCTCGCACCCACCACGCCCACGCAACAGCAGCATGCCGTTGCTACACCACACGCAACTTTCATCAACATTCGGTTCACCACCCGAACCAAAACACGGATTACCCTCGTAATACATTAACCGCCCTTGTTATACGAATCGATGGGACAAAGGGACATGAATGGGGAGGTTAAGCGTAGAGGTTTTCTGGACGGAGTGGTGTGGGGAGGGGAATTGTCGAGCTGAAACTGGGATATGTATTACCGTCCTGTGGTCGCGACATTAATGGGTTTCGGTGAGCTGTATAAATTGCGGTCTATACTTTGAAGGGGCATCTATAACTTTCGGGTAGTGACGTCACAAGGTATGTCGATGACCAGATGTTCAAAGCGTCGATGGGCCTTCTTTTCGCCCGTTTGGATGAAGGGGAAATAAATTGGTTGGCTTCAACGGTTCATTTGTTCGCAAATGATTCACTGGCACGGCTCCAAGCTTCCGTGTGACCTCGTCCAGCTTCAACAGTAGGTCTTAGTGTACGAGAAACAAATTATTTCTATTTCAGTTAATTTACGTCGCGTTTCTACCTCTTTCGTTAATCGCCACGATGAGGATGAACTGATGAAATTGGATGGGACAAATGAAAAGGTACATGCATCCATGTTTTGACGAGGTTTCCAACTTGGGACCTCTGGCTTCGTAGGACGTTTACGCATTCTTGTCTCAGTTGATGCATTTTTTTTCAAATTGATGCATTTTTGTTTCAATTGATGCATTTACTTTTCTGTTTCCAATTGCAGGCACTATGGAATTATTGATGGAGTTGGTGTTTCAAGTCCAATTTATACACAGCAAGGCTAGTCGGGACTGGACCTACATTTTAAAATGGGATCCGAACCACTATGTGCCTCCACCGGGAATCGAACCCGGGACCCCTTGATTACAAGGTGACGCTACCACTGCGCCATCGGGGAGGCCTGACTATGGAATTAATATATAATGATTGTGTTACACTGAAACATATTACTCTACTGAAAACACTAGGCAGCGGAGTTTTAGGCAAAAACATATTTTTCTTGCTTCAGAAGTCGACCATACTCGGCAGAAGTGCCGACGATATGGCTGCAATGTAATATGTGTAGTCTTATTTCACATAAAAATGCATAATTTTAGCTTTAACACATATTACTAGGGAGAGAACATAAAAATGGACATATTTTAGACATTCCAGAGAAAATAAAAGTTTCCGATTTTTTGTGTAAACGCAGATTTTGGAGTCAATACATAAAATAGACGAGATACGTAAAGATTTATTGAACCAAAAACTCTTGTAAAGCTGATCAGGTTCTGGAGCGTGAACGTGTAGGTGAAATTTGATGGTGTAAGTTTTCATGATATCCCGCACTTCAAATATGCACGTCTGACTGACTACCTGTGAAGTGGAAAGGTCATTTTCACATTACAAGTAATTGTTCAGAAATAATCGTCGTGCATTTTCAACGGACAATTTGTGCTTTGTTGTTTATTGCAATCAACATAATAAAACAAGCAACTATTGTCCTGCTATCACTGGTGAGTATCTATTTTATAGAATTTTCGGTACTATTATAGTATGGGGGAGACACCTATAAATCATACATTTCGCACTTCTTTACACTGCTAACGTACTATTTTGGAATGCGGAACATTTCCTAAGGTGAAATAATGCATTTCTAACTAAGATAATGTCTATTTCTTACATTTACGAGTACTTACTGTTACTTGTTATTTCCATTCTGTAACACATTATGGCGGGCGATAGCGTACTGGTTCAGGGCGCGTTGTGCAAGTGTTTTGTCGATTTATGCAGTGTTGCAACCTCGTTCACCGGAAAATACCTACTTTCATGCCCGGATTTGAAATTATGCTAATACCTCGCAAACCATTGACGTTAACCTCACAAACCATTGACGTTAGCCCCAAAAACCATTCACGTTAGCCCCAAAAACCATTTTCCGTAAGGTTAGGTTAGGTTAAGTTAGGTTAGGCAAGCATAGTTAAAAAAAAATGAAAAATACTCGACACGTCACGTTCTAGTGAAAACACGGCGAGTTTAAAACACTGACTACGGGGTTTACGTCATCTAACACACGGAACATTGTGCTCTCGTGCAGAAAGCAAATGGCGGCAGCAGAAACAGCGTGTCGGACAGAGATTTTCGCAGAAAACAACATGCATTCGCATTAAAATGGATCAAAACTACATTCACGAACTTCCACAACGCTACAGAAAATTTCCGTAAGTACTTTCTCCTGTAAATTAGAAGAAATCCGTCTCCCCTATACTATAATGTTACCGAATTTTCAATGAAAATATTTCTAACGTTTAGCCACATATTTCCACTGTTTTTAGAACATAAACAAATAATATTTTTCTGTGTTTCACCTAAAAATCCTCTTCCTACGTATCACAGAAACAAAATAGAAATTAAGACAATATCTGATCTCTAGTGCTGACGCATACAACTAGAATGGTAGCATTTGCTGGAACTCCCACAGCAATGAAGTGTCTATTTTTCCTCACCAACCATCCTTACATTACAATCGCTTCTTCAGCATACGGATCGATGGGCCCAGATATGCCCTCCGTATTTCATCCGCCTTCATTCAGCCAGATCTTTTAATATAAAACACATCACTCTTTTCGATTCCCCGGTGTCTAGCCATACACACAAAAACGACTTCTGCTCCATTTCCTTTGCCATCTGTTCGTTTATTTTTTTGCAGTTGAGCAGGAAGGGGCCAAAACCCCTCTCCCCAACGTTTAGGAATGAATCACGACGCAGCAAAGGAACCGGAAATCATTCCAAAATGGCCACGTCCTCGTCATGATTGTCACGTGACCCAGTGGAAGGAAATAAAAATCCCTCATCCCCCTACCACGTAAAATTTGCCGGGACAATAGGCATATTTTCTTCCCCCCCTCGAAAAAAAAAACATTTCTCCCATGCTGTTGAACTCCCACTGTTAACCCAGCACGGTACATAAAAAAGGGTGGGTGGTCCTTCGTCCCATAAAGAAAATGGAAATGAAATGGCCTTCGCTTTTTGTTAACCAAAGATTGACTTTTAATGTAGAATTTCCTTATGAATTGGGGCTTGCGCCTCTGTAGTCCTACTTTGGCACCCTTCCATATGCGGCGGACAATCCCCGTGTTATAATTTACTCCCTAGAAGCGAGAAATATTTGCAAATCTACAAGCATTCAATTTTAACAAGGAGCTTTATGGTGCATTTCAATGATGCCCATATGTTCATTTCTCTTCCTGGCAATATGTAGGGAGAGATTAACACTTATGGGCAAAATGAACCTGTTTCGTCCTCAAACACCGATTTTAAAACAAAAAATGCAGTGCATATACCCTTTGTAGTTACAGGCATGGACAGCGGAACTGGGGAAGGGGTAGTTTAAAGGAGGGAGTGGCCCCAGTCTATAAATTTGAACAACAAGTACAGTGCGATCCATGAGTATTACCGTGAATATTGTTCGTGCACTTTACTTGACCCAATAAGAGCTTCAAGAATTAAAAGAAAACTCAAAACTAAATGTTCACATCTTCTGCACCAGCATACATAAAAACACATAGCATGTGAGAGAAAAATTTATGTCATGGGCCATTTCCACGATAATACTCATGGATCCCACTGTACGTACCTAATAGTAATATTTAGTGTTTTATACACTTGTTCCCCCGTTAACTCAAAGGTAAAGTGACATATGAAGGACTTGGTGCGCAACAACATTACAGGCCACACTTTGGGCGAAAATAGTTTTTTTCGGTTCAAGTGGGGTGTTGCTACAGTATGCAATTATTTCAGATGATATTTCCGTAAATGTCCAAAAGATCCGAACACCATGCAGACTGTCATGTTGTTGCCCAAATAATTCTCCCTCACTTTTCTGAGAAGAATATGATAAGCCACTGTGTAAGGTGGTCTTGCACTGACGTGTTTCTCAATAACGGGAGGTAATTGTTTAATTTTGACACTCTGTTGCCCAATTCTAGTGACGATTCCAGTTCCCATGAGGACATTGGCTGGTGACCATCAGATGATAATTTGTAGTCTTTAAATCAAGTAATTAAACTATAAAATATATAAATTGTGGCTTGTCATATTATTGTGTCTGTAATTTCTGGAACTTCCTGGGGGGAAATATTGGTTATAAAATTATAAATATAAATAAATAAAAGTAAATTGCTCCTCTACGCATTGCATCACGCCATGAAGGCTTATAGGGGGTGTGGACTTAGGGACCGAAGGTGGGGGTGATGTGATCAGCACCACGCCTCTGGCCGCCTTTACCTCCCAGAGTTTCCTCCAGGTACCACTTTATATGACGCTGGGTGGGTGCTAGAGCCGCATGAATGGATGGGAAAAATCCCGATTCTCCCCCGCCGGGGATACACACTTCGTCCCCAAATATTATGAACGAAACTGTTTATTGCATATTGGAAATATCATCATGTACCAGTGCTATCTAGGTTATGTGGTGATTATATTAAGAAAGAAAGAAGGAAAGAGAGCGAGAGCGAGAGAGAGAGCGAGAGAAAGAGAGAGAGAGAGAAAAAGAGAGAGAGAGAGAAAGAGAGAGAAAGATAGAGAGAGAGAGAAAAGAGAGAGAGAAAGAGAGAGAGAGAAAAAGAGAAAGAGAGAAAGAGAGAGAGAGAGAGAAAAGAGAGAGAGAGAGAAAGAGAGAGAGAAAAAAGAGAGAGAGAGAAAGAGAGAGAGAAATATATAGAGAGAGAGAAAATAGAGAGGGAGAGAAAGAGAGGGAGAGAGAAAGAGAGAGAGAGAAAGAGAGAGAGAAAGAGAGAGAGAGAAAGAGAGAAAGAGAGAGAGAGAAAGAAAGAGAGAGAGAGAGAAAGATAGAAAGAGAGAAAAGAGAGAGAGAGAGAAAGAGAGAGAGAGAAAGAGAGAGAGAAAGATATAGAGAGAGAGTAAGAGAGAGAGAGAAAGAGAGAGAGAAAGAGAGAGAGAGAAAGATAGAGAGAGAGAGAGAGAGAGAGAGAGAGAGAGAGAGAGAGATCTTGCAAGCATTAAATTGTGTAACACCCAGACACACAACACACTCAAATTATACTGGCAAATTTTTAGAAAACTTCTAGTACGAATCAAAGAAAAAATAATCTAAGGTTACCAGCAAGGTTAAATCAGTGATTTTAAACGGCAGTTTAACCTGGCTGCTAACCAGAGAGCACTTGTTCGAATCTCGTCGCCAGCAAAGCAACAATACCTACTTTTAAAAATTATCCAGTTTGCCAAGCTGGAACGTAATTCTTCCACTAGCCGTTACATACTCGCAAATTTCTAATTTGTTTTAAATCCTACTTAAGGCCCGGATTTTGATGAAATTTCATCTTTTAACTGGTACAACGAAGACATTGCTAACTAGTACAGAAATCCTGAACACCCTTTTCAGGTTGAAGAAATGTAATTTTTTGGGGCCATTTTTTGGTCATTCTTTACCACTTATTTTATTTTTCGGTCATTTTTATAAATTTTGCGTCATTTTTATTTAAAATTTTGTGTCATTGCATGCTGAAACATAAGAAGTTCAACAATTTCTGTTTTGTCTGAATGTTAACTTGCGGTACTTACTCTGTGTTTAACTACTAGCGCAACAAAGCCTGTCGAGATTCTTATTCACAGTCCGTACAACACACCAAGGTGAAGAAGCAATTGTTAAATTGTTTGTCTTGGAAAATACTCCCTCTGTCCAATAATTATTGTCCGGTACACTTTTGTTTATTGTCCCATAATAATTGTGCGATATTCAAACTGTGACATTGGTGTATACAGAAGAAGTAAATGAAACACGGGAATGTGTCATACAACGTTATTACTCAAGGATCAGTACAAATTGGCTGATCAAGTATATAAAAGAACCTAAATAAAAAGTTACCATTTTGGCATACCGGACAATAATTATGAGACAGAGGGAGTATATACTATTTTCAATAAGCAGATTGAGTTTCGTACGAATTTTTGGGTCATTTTTCAAAGATTTTAGGTTATTTTACAGGATTTTTGCTGTCATTTTAAAGATCATTTTTCAAAGATTTTAGGTCATTTTACAGGATTTATGTTGTCATTTTAAAGGTCATTTTTCAAATATTTTAGGTAATTTTACAGGATTTTTGTTGTCATTTTAAAGGTCATTTTTCAAAGATTTTAGGTCATTTTACAGGATTTATGTTGTCATTTTAAAGGTCATTTTTCAAAGATTTTTAGGTCATTTTACAGTATTTTTGTCATTTTAAAGGTCATTTTTCAACGATTTTTAGGTCATTGTACAGGATTTTTGTTGTTATTTTAAAGGTCATTTTTCAAAGATTTTAGGTCATTTTACAGGATTTTTGTTGTCATTTTAAAGTTCATTTTTCAAAGATTTTTAGGTCATTTTTCAAAGATTTTTAGGTCATTTTACAGGATTTTTGTTGTCATTTTAAAGGTCATTTTTCAAAGATTTTTAGGTCATTTTACAGTATTTTTGTCATTTTAAAGGTCATTTTGCAACGATTTTTAGGTCATTGTACAGGATTTTTGTTATTTTAAAGGTCATTTTTCAAAGATTTTAGGTCATTTTACAGGATTTTTGTTGTCATTTTAAAGGTCATTTTTCAAAGATTTTTAGGTCATTTTACAGGATTTTTGTTGTCATTTTAAAGGTCATTTTTCAAAGATTTTTAGGTCATCAAAACCCGGGCCCTGCGAAATGATATAATCCAGAATTTACACATCATAATACCGCATTGAACCTATTTTGCTATTCTTTCATGCTGTCATCTTTTGAGAAAATTTTCATTACTTGTCATTTCTGTTTTCCTAAATTAAAATAATACTTGTCATTAGCTTTACTTTTCAAATATAAAAAAAATACCGCACATTTTTATGTTCGTATATTAAATGATATCTTTAATTTGCTTTGCTTTCGCTGTACTAAAAATACCTTTCATTTCCTTTCCTTGTCATATACTAAAAAAATCTCACTTTTCAATTACTTCGCTCTATATTAAAATGTACTCATTATTATTGTGCATTGATTTCATTCCTTTTCTTTTCCTATACTAAAATGACCTTTACTTTTCACCTGCTTTCCTTTTCCTATACAGAAATGACCTTTTCTCTTCGTCTGCTATCGTTTTCCTACACTAAAATCACATTTACCTTTCATCTGCTTTCCTTTTCCAATACTAAAATGACCTTTACCTTTCATCTGCTTTCCTTTTCCTATATTAAAATGACCTTTACTTTCCATCTACTGTACTTTACTTTTCCTATACTAAAATTAGCTTTACTTTCATCTGCCTTGCTTTTCTTCTTCTTTCCTTTCTCTATACTGAAATGACCTTTACTTTTCATTTGCTTTCCTTTTCCTATACTAAATGACCTTTGCTTTTCATTTGCTTTCCTTTTCATATACTAAAAATAACCTGAACTTTTCATTTGCTTAGCTTACATATACTATCATGAGTAGGGTGTCATGGAGAAACTTGTTATGCTAAGAGCAGCTTCACGCAAGGAGACAAGCCATTTTTTCCCTTCTCACTGCAAAGCAGGCTGAGCAAATTAAATTATGTCCTACGGACAGGCCGTGAGAATAATCAAATTTCCCTCATAACGCTGGACACAAGGCTTCCTAATGAGTGCATATGTGAAGGGATGCTGCACTAATTGCTCACATAAGGGAGCTCATCTGTGCATTGCCTTGTTCGTAGCAAACAAGACGTAGCTGGATCCTGAAGGCGAGGTCGAGTCTTCCACCGTAATGGAACGTAACTGACGCATACTATGCGTCATATAATGACGCCTCTTAATGTCATTACAAAATGGCGACGTATTATCAGGATTGTTAGGAAAAGAAGTGCCGATAAGCATGAATAATGTGTCTTTATGGGCAGTGGCATTATTGTCCACAAAAAATGAGTGGGTCGTAGAGCATTAATATCTTTCTTTCTTTCTCTCCCTACATACAAACATACACACATTTACACGTCGTTTCCCCCACTTTCAGCTGCGATGAGGATGAGGGACACTCGCTATGAACACTCAGGCCTAGGCAAGACTCCAATCAGTGACCTTCGGTGGTAAGGTCGAAAGTCGACTATATATCGTCATTTCAGTATAGGATTTTGTAGATACTTTTAAAAAAAACTCTTATAAGTGAGAGAAGTGGTGTATAAGGTAAATGAAGGTAATTTTGTGGCATGTGTTATTTGGTGACATTCTTCTAACGTTTGCCACAGCATAACATATGCATTAGATGAGATTACTCCCAGTGCATATCTTCTCCAATGCATCATGATGATGGGCACCGGGAGTAATCTCATCTAATGCATATGTTATGCTGTGGAATACGTTAGAAGAATGCCACCAAATAAGCCATGACACAACATTACCTTAATCTACCTTATACACCACTTCTATTCAGTTATAAGAGTTTTTTTCTAAAGTAACTACAAAATCCTCTACTGAAATAACGATATATAGTCGACTTTCGACCTTATAACCTATGCCGCAACATTACCTTCCTTTATCAGATTTCTGCCACTTTTTTGACTAATCGCGACGATGAAGATGAGTGACGATTATATGAAATTCACGAGTGGATATTCACAAAGAACAAATATGCACATGCCGGGACTCGAATCTGGGAACGTCGGTTCAGAGATCGAAAGTCAATCACTTAACGGGCCCGCAAGCTGCCTTTTTGTACTATTTGGTCACGTGGCAAACATATTAGATGCACCGAAAACTAAAGTTGTTCTACGTCCACCATCTTGATAAATAACGACAAGAAAGCAATTTTTTAGCTCTGGAACTCATTGAATTAGCTTAGCGCACAAGGAGCTGTAAACGATGTAAAATGCCAATACTGTTCCTTGATCACCACCAGCTGAACTTGAGTAATGTGGCTTTTTGGTTCCACCCGGTTAACTACAACCGAAATATGGGATTACAATAGAGGGAAAGACCGTCTATATGACTGTATATACATTGAGATCCTTTGAAAGCCAGTCCATCACCTCACCCACACACCCAAAGGCTAGAACTTTCTATGCATCCAAGGAAGCCAATCATGCTTTGAACTGGCTACCACACTCTCCAGATCTCAATCTAACAAAAAAATCTAACCACAAAAGTTCCCTTCCCATAAATCGCAATCCTTCCATCCATTTTTCGTTCTGTGAAATATTTGTTTAATTCATCCCTCTGACATTGTGCCAGTTCGTAGAAACAACCCTCTCCACTTTTGTTATCGAAGCAAACACTTCACATTTCAGGAGGTAGCAGTATTCTAACCGTTCTCCGTTGTTCTCAGGGTCCCGTTCACTGTAAACAGAGCTCTTGTGTGCGTGGAACTTGAAAGAGGGCATAATTTACACAAGGTTCGCATA